>NC_040884.2:1685965-1803303 GCF_900634795.4 Betta splendens
ATAGTTAAATTAACTAACCTCATTACCTTATCCATTACTAATATGGTGTATACAGGGTGTGATCCTGCCCAGTTCACACCCAGTCTGATTCAACATGCAGGGACACAGTAGGACTGGTCAAAGGAAGGAAGCTATGCTAATTAGCCACTTTAATACGTGTTAATCAAGCTTAATTAGGCTCTGGACACCTGTTTTCTCTCTTCTCATCTAAAATCATTCCCCAGATTAAAAGTGAGGAAACACCATAGAACGTTCCCTCTGTCTGTCTGATGTTGTGAACGTGAACTGTGTCTGTGATCAAAACTAACAGTCAGAACGTTTCCATCATTGGATCCAGGATTTTAGCAGCTCTGAAACCTGAGTTCTGCCTCTGGACGGCGTTCAGGGTCACAACCGAGTTGTCGCCAGCACATTTCCATTTGAATGCCTTGAATGAAGCTGACTCTTTAGTCACTCTGGGGATTTACACTGTTTTTATATGGTGTTTCTTTGTAATGTTTCTTTTGTAAACTTTTGTTTACAGCTAAACTTATTATTTTTATACCACTGTTAAACTGAAGAAGTGAGGACGGTTTTATTCTGATTATTCATGGTCTACATGCTGATAACATATTGAAGAATTGATTTAATAGTCTCATTACTTTCCAAGGCTCCAACTGCTATTTATGACCTTTCTCACTCATTTTCTTGCTCCTTCCTTTGGTGATCATATCAAATGTTAGTTGTGCAAACGTGACTGTCTGCTGCAGACGTGGCAGTAAGGACGCCGTCCTTTCCATCGTGCCTCCTGTTTGTATGTTATGACAGCGAGCCGGAGTCGTGGCGTTGGTCTGTGAACTGCTAGCGCGCGTTTCTTTGGCTCAAAAATAATAGAAACAATGGAAAACGACGCTCCGGTGGCAGATCAGGCACCTGAAGCCTTTTCCCATCGCTGTGTAACTGCCACAATGAGTCAAGTCTAAACAATAATGCCAAGGCTTCATGTTTTTGATCACACACATCATGGTCGACATCATGGTTTTGTGCTGAAGTTGCACACAGCCGACACAAGGCCACACACACACATGCAAACAGCGTCTTGCTCCTGGGGTCGGCTCCACAGTCTGACAGGTTGTTTGAGGATCAAAGTTCACATTTTGAATGTGGTACATAGGAAAACAACAGGAGAGAGGGAGTTCGGACAGATAGAAAGACAACACACTGATAAAGTCCGACAGGAAGTAGAGATGCTTTGCAGGCTGTGTGGGTGAGGATGCAGCAGAGCTGCAGGAGGTCAGATGAAAATAGGAGTTGCATCAGGCCATGTTTGTAATAGAAAAGCCCCCCCTTCTTCTTCTTTTTCTTTTTCTTTTTCTTTTTCTTCTTCTTTTCCATTTTGTTTTTGTTTTTCTCTTTCTTCTTTTTCTTTTTCTTCTTTTTCTTCTTCTTCTTTTCTATTTCTTTTTTATTGTCTTTTCTTTGTATTTTCTTATCTTTCCTTTTGGTTTTTGTTTTTTTATTTTTTTTTTATTATCTTTTTTCTATTCTTCTTCTCTTCTTTTTTTTATATCTGTTTTTATCTTCTTTTTTTTTTTCTCTCTTGTCTTCTTCTCTTTTCTTTTTTTTCTTCTTTAGTCTTTTCTTCTTTTATTTTTCATTCATTGTATCTTCTTCTTTTGTCTTGTTCTCGTACTGATTGATTATTCTTTTTCGTCTTGTTTCTTCTTTATTCTTCTCTTCTTCTTCTTTTTCGTCGTTTTCTTCTTCTTCTTCTTCTTCTTCTTCTTCTTCTTCTTCTTCTTCTTCTTCTTCTTCTTCTTCTTCTTCTTCTTCTTCTTCTTCTTCGTTTTCTTCTGCTCCTGCTCCTGCTTGGTGAGGGAAGCAGGATGTTCTTCATCCAGCTCAGTGGACGGATCAAAGCTAAGTCTGCGCGGCTGAAACTGACCTCGGCTTCAGCGCACACAGTCCTGTAGCCGTCCTCACACACGCTGCTTCCCTTCCTGTGTGCCACGCTGCCGCCTCCACTTAGCACAGGAAACCTCGCACTGCAGCCCATTCACAGAGACCCTGTCGCCTCCACATTAGCTCTGCAGGATTTACGGCGGACATTATGGTCTGTGATTGTGTGACCTGTGCCTGTTGCTTGAATCACCTGCTCAGCAGCTTCAAAGAGCCTGTGTTTGGCTTCCTCTCCTGTTGTCACTACAAACAGCTCCTCAGTCCAGAACCCCCCCCCCCCCCCCACACACACACACACACACACCCTGTCAGGTATACACATGCAGTATTTGTGTACACACATGCACATACTCTCAGTCGTAAGTATTTACACCCCCTAAAGGCTTTTTTCCTGATTTGAAGCCACATTACTGGCTGATCACATCAAATCCAAACCATCAACATTAAAGCAACAAAACAGATTTCCTTTATGGCGGTGTTTATGTAATATTTGACTGAGGTCCTGTAGATTTTATCACTTTCTTCATGCATTGATTTTAGAATCAGGTTTGTTAAACAGCTCCAGGTTACGTCTCATTCATTCATTAAAATCCACTAGTATCAGTGAACGACACTCCTTTTTATTTAACCTATTGACCTCTGCAGGTTGTTGGTGTTGTTTTCAAACCTTTTTCTGTTTGTGCTGCTTGTCCTTCTCTTTCTGCCTTTCTTCTGTCACGGCTGCTGTTTTCAACAGAAAAGCACTTTATGAATAAATTGGTTATTATTGATCTGAGGCCTGAGTGTTGGTGCACATTACGTTTGGCACCAAACACCAAATGTCCAAATATCAAAACTGGAAATGTTTTCACATGCGATGGTTCTGACTCATCAGGTAGTTGATTAAAATCACATTTGGCCACACATGATGCACGCAGGAGTTCTTCCTGCTCTCAGGCAGCATTTTACGTATTTTAGTTTGGGGGATCCAGTGATTGTAGAAATACTCTCATTTGCTTAATTTATTGTTATTTAAAATTAAATGTTTTGTGCCTTTTTTGTGCATTACAGCTTTAAAGACTTGGTGCACAACTCAAAAGTTCCATGCAGAACTACAGGATCCCTGTGTTCCGGTTGACCTGATCACAGGTCATCAGATCCAACCGGTTTCCATCACTCCTCTGCTGCACTTCTTCACTGCTGAGATGAGGCTGGTGACCTGAGGAGAGGCTGAGGTCTAATCTGCCGTTCTGGGGCGCCCCCTTCTGGGCTCCAGCCACATTTTACTTTGGGCCTGCACACTAACAGAGGAAGTCATGAGACCGAGCCGCTGAGGACTGGGTCTTTACTGTCATTGATTTCACAAAGGAAATGAAGGCATTTTATTAAATCATCGTTATGAAAGCCAATTTTAAGGCCAGTTAATGTTCACTCAGGCCAACTGAGTGTGTTAAATCCTTACAGATGGATAAAAAAACTATGTGGGTTATTAGAGCTCAACAAGTTAAGACCCTCTCTTCCTTTCACAGTGGAAAGAAAGAAGATTTTTATTTTCAGTGCATGTTTTGTGGTACGTTTAATTCCTGACATCATTTTCAATGGCACAGTAAATTTATTTAAAACAGTTTTACTAGGTGCTAAAATAAAGCACTGCTCTGCAAAGTAAAGCATCATACTGTTAAATCAGACTAAACATTGCTGATTCTGCAGGAATATAACAAAAGGATTCAGTCATGAAGAAAAATACGGCAGACTTATAAAAAACAACTGATAAAAACAAAACATCTGACCAATGACGACAGCAGCCCAGAGCTGGTGTTCAGGATCATCTGGGTGACCGGATGCTCGCGCTTTGATTACTATTGGCTCGGGCCCATGCGCAGCACAAATAACCCCCAGCTGTAAGTAAGTCCACCTGTTTATGGAGACAAACAGTTATGAACACACTCGACCCTTGCAACTCATCAAAGGGAGAACACACACAGCAGCTCACTGACGGCTTCAGCTGCTTCCTCCCACGGCTGCTCGTTCGCAGAGGGACGAGCACCAGCAGTAAAACACAAGAAGCTGTTACACAAGACCTTAATGGAAGACAATGCACCAAGTGTCAGACCAGGTTTTCGGGTTAGCACCCTTTTAGTTTGTTCAGTTAACTCCCTGGACTTTTCCTGGAGACTCTTTCCTCGCGGTGCCTCCTGAGACACAGTAGCCTGTTGTGGAGCCTCGGGGGACAAAGAGCTGGTGTTCTGAGAAGGCCAGGAACATGTTGTGTTAACCTGGCTGGTGAAGCCTCCACGTCTCTGAGTAGAAGCCCCCTTATTCTCTCCCACACCCACTCCTTTTCTCCAAAACCATTTTCAGTTCATCAAAGCATATTAACACCTAAAAGCAATTTCACCCAATTGAATAAGATTTTAAGTATATATATATATATATATATATATATATATATATATATATATATATATATATATATATATATATATATATATATATAATAAGTATATTTACCTGTTCAGTAGCAGATCAGCCTCCATTATGGTTTTCAAAATGTTAATCATTAGTTTCTGTACTTCTTTTATAGCCTAAAACAGTTTTTACACATCAAAGACAAACTGACCAGTCCTGACGATGCCAATGAGTCGCACAAATCTGAGTAACTGAGCTGGGACGCGCTGCCGCACAAAACCGAGGTGTTGAGAGCAGCGAGACGGAAACAAAACAGCAGTTTGGTCACAAAGGTACGGAGAAAGCTGCAGGTCATTAATCAGAACAACGAGCTGAAAGATGCCAACAAGCTGGGAGGAAACGCGTTGCATGCGTTTTTTGTCCAGCGACATTTTCTTTGAGTTCGCTGTAGTTTCCTGGATCTGTTTTGCAAATTACTAATCTTAATATATTTTGCTCCACACTTTTATAATGCAAACTGCATGAATTTCAGTCAAACTGCAGAACATTGTGTTTATTGATTTTTTTGCATTCTCCCAGTATTTGATTGCTGTCTAATATTAGAATCACATTGACTCTATTAATGGTCATTGCTGTAATATTTTATTTATTGTAATTGTCTGTTTGACACTTGTTGATGCTTCCAGCTGCTGTGGAGACGTGAACAAGTTTCTGCTTCTTGCTCGTTTGTGCCCACAGGAACTTTTGTTCATTGTTAATATAACAACATGAGGTAAGAACACTATCAGAGTTTTTACCTGTAAGATTAGGAGTCTAGAAATATATTCAAATGTGTATTTTTGCCATCTTGTAAAATCATTCCTTGATGCTCATGTGCATTAGCTCTGTTTTCCATCCACTGTGTCAAGCAGCATGTCAGGCCTCAGACTGAAAGGCCCTCTGTTCTCTTTAACTCTCTCTCCTCCATTGTGTTCATCTTGATGCTTTTCCAAGCTAAGCCTGGCACAGGCCTGGATTTCCGGAGCCCAAAATGTGAGCCCAGGGAACTGGACTCCTCCGGGAAAGCAGAGCAGTGGGAGACAGCGCGTCACACAGAAGCAAAACAAACCCCAAAATCAGAGGTTTATTTAAAATCTCCCTGTCTCATATTAACAGCAGTGCTACAGGCTAGTGATTAGCCACACATGGGTCAAGGGTTCCTAGGCTTCACTTAGTTTCCCCTAGAATCCATATTCTGTGTGCATTACAAGATGTGGGCAGGGAATTGGAATTATGCTGACTCATTAAAATATATCCCTGCTTACCTAAAAGTAAGTAAGAAACAACGGCTATTAGAGGTATTTGGCACTTAAATCTGTTGTTATGAAGAAAATAGCAATATTTGACTTGTTGTTAAATAGCATTCTTCGCCAAGAAGTGTGACCGGTTCAGGTTCTGGTACTGTCAGCTCTGGGTATATGATCTCCTTGACGTTGAGGGATTCATACGTGTTTGATGTCTTACAGTTGAAATGCCCTGCGCAGGAAGGAAGTGCTCACCCACTGGTCGCCTGCTCCATCTTCAGGAGAGCGATGGGAGGGAGAGAGGATTTCAGGACAATATTTACAGTGACCTTTTCCTCTCACTGGCCAGAGGCCCATGGGAAAAAACTGGAGAAGACAAACAATGAACAATAGGGTTCAGGGATGAGCAATGGTACCAGCTCAGCATGTGCCATTGCGGGATGTGGATTACATGCAGTTGGAGGGTCACACAAAGGATTAAGGCATTAGCAGGTTCCCTGAAAACACCTGGGGCACCTGCTCTAAAGATCTGCACTAAATACATCATCTAATCACACGTGCCTCACAGTTTAACAGTGGATGAGCTGAAGTGATAGCACTCTGAAGCCTCAGCCACCTGCTGGTTGGCCTGTTGGTTAAAGAGCGACGCAGCACACGACAGATGAGGTGATAATCAGTCAGCTTCATAAGCTAAACTAACCATAGTGGAGTGACTCAATTAAAGCCTCTGCAAAGTGATGATGCCAGTTAATCTTCAGTATGAAAATGTTTCAAGAATATTTCACACGTTGTAAATTACTGGCTGAGACAAAGATCAGAATTTACCAGCGCCGTTCCTTTAGGCTGGTTTATGGAGATAAACAGCCCCTCGGTTGCATCAGCATCTGTGCAAACTACCAGTTCACAGTGTGATCCTTAATTACCAGATTAGCCAGTCTAATTGGACAATATGGTTTCTCTGGGGATTGGGTTTATCACAAAATGCTTTCTGCCCTGCACAATTTAGTGAGATAAATGTAATGGCATCAGGGTGCAAATGTGTGCCTGGGTGGTCCTTGTCGCATTTCTAATGATGCTGCGCCTTTCCCAGAACAAGTGGAAATACCTCAGTGATGCACCGTGAAAGGAAAGATGAAGAAAGAAGCAAAGCTCCCACTGGGCTTCGAAATGCTAATAACAGAGACATCTAACACTCCAGAGGGATGGATGCGGCTGCAGCACCTACTCTTAAAGTGTGCTGGAAATATGTAGACTGAGTCGACATATGAATCTCATGTTTTTTCTCAAAAAGCACATTTCAAGACACACCCAGCAGCTCACACACTTCTTCAATTTAGCCAAAGAGGTCTCTGACTGTAAAAAGCAAGACTAACTTGCTTCAAGGTCAATGCATTTGCAATTATGGTATAGAACCATTAACTATCTGCAAATAATTACCCTTTCAGGCAAGCCAAATAAACTTTTCTAGGAGACTACTACTAGACTATTTAGTGTTACTTAATATAATTATTCTAATCGATGCAGTAAGGCTACATATTAAAGCATGCTTGGCTGTATAATGGACAAAATAGACTTTTCTATTTTTTATTTGGTTCAGAATTCAAACAAAAATGATTTATTGTAGTTACACTATTTACACTGCAAACCTCAATCCTAGAATTGTACAAGGCTATAGGAATGAAACCTAACCAGCACAACCGTGTCTGCAAACCTCTTGTATTTTTAGTTTGATGTTTTTTATGTTTGTTATGACAAACATTCTCACAAAAACGCATCAGTCACTACTTGATTTTATATTTTATTTTGAAAGGTACGGTTGAATATCGGAAGTAGTCGGAGGATCCAGGAACTGCTCGTTGCAGTCAAGACGCTGTTACTGGTAAGTTCACCTCCTTATTAAAAGATACTGTTAGCATAATTCCCAAAGCAGAATCGTTACACTTGCCTTATAACATATGGAGACAAAGGCAGGTGCACATATACGACGAACGCACATACCAGCTTTATGTAACTCTACCGGTTCATTAGCTTGTTAGCCAGCTAGCTTGTTTGGTTAGCCTGAGCTAACGGTAGCTGTCACATTTGACAACAGCTGAAACCGTTCTTTCTAAAGTTACTGAAGCAGATCTGTCAGTCTATGTCCGGGGTTTATGGCGTTAGTTTAAATCGTGGACAGATGATAGATGTTGTTACTGGTACTTTATTAACGGCAATAGCGAACTCAGTGTAAACATCCTCCAGTTTGAAGATAACGTTGTATTGTTCGTCTAGAGGTCACGTTTTAAAGTGTTCGCCGCCTTGGGTGGATTTGGCGTTTTTACGAGAGAAAATTGGCTTAAAACTTTGATATCGGTGTTTTAATTAGCTGCAGTCGCCGTTTCTATTTTACGAACCCTCTGTTTTGCTTCTATCCAAGTCATGTTATGCCGCATCTTCATAATCTCATAATGTAAAATCCCTTCATTAGGCATTATGCATATTTTTATTTTTACAATTTTTCCAAATAATTATTAAGCGGAATGAAAATCATTCACTTGTGTATATTGTGATTTGCTCCACTCAGTAGCAATTAGGCAAATGAAACAAACTGACCAGGCAATGTCATTTATTTGATTCATACCTAATTCATACACAAGCACACATATAGTAGACATTCGTTTGAGTGTCCTTAAGGAGAGTAAATTAGACAAGTTGACAACACACACACACACACACACACACACACACACACACACACACACACGTTGCTGATCTCCTCCATCATTTGTGTTGACATCTCTTCTAGCATGTCTACTGATCTGTGTATCAGTTCTCCCTCCGCTCCCCAACGTCGGCACCGCTTGGCTGGGGGATGACTGGGGCAAGGCTGCACTGATCCATTTCCTGCCCCCTCCCAGCACTCTAATTGAAAAATTTGGGTGGCCCGCTTGTTTGTTTTGCTGGAATGTGGTGGGTTGTGTTTTTCGAGGCTTTTCCTTAGTCTTTCTGCTTCGTAGACCTCGGAGTGAATTGAGTGTCGGGGGTCATACTGAGCATTATTTGTGGAACTGCAGTTTTCTCTCACCTCTGTTCGCTGTTGGCAGTCCACCCACCTGGTAGCCTCCTCCCTGCTGACAGGCTTGCTGGGCCACTGGTTTCACAGTGTGATTTCTGTGACCCAGTACGGGCTGGATGAACAGACAGAGGAGCTTTGGACTGGGAAAATGAATCAAAAAACAGCTCCAACTGGCTGCGGGTCACCTTATTTCATGCAGATTTATTGAACCAATTTACTGATGATACAGATGAAACGATTGTGTTTCAAAAAAGATGATTATCCAAAAACTTGGAAAGATTTAGGAGTCCATTAAAAATATCTGTAATAACTTATTTATTTATTGGTAAGTATAATCAGTAGTGCAAGCCTTGCTTTGCTTGCATTAGACCCGTATAGATGATTCATTGCCAAGTGATTTCTCCACTGTATTACTGACGTGTATTTCAATACATAAAATTATGTTTTCTATCCAAAACAGGGATAGAAGGGAAATTTAACCTATTATTTCCTACCTGTTGTGCATTTGGGAGTCTTGTTCACGTGGCTGAACATGTGTTCGTTTTTTTTTTTTAAATTGTAATAATAAATTATCAGTAGGTTTTGATCATCTTTAATTGCAGCTCTAGGTGAAAGTGCTGATTTGTAGTGTAAGCAGTAATGTTGTTGTAATTCATGATGGTATGTGAGTGTGGAGAGTTCTCACGCTGCTGATGTGTTTTTTATGTAAAGTGGCTGGGACGGCAGTTCTGCAGCCTCACCCGTGAAGTTTCAGATCTCTCGATTTCGCCATGTCACTGGGCAGAGCCGCCTGTCTCCAGTCTCTTAATCCTTTGAAAACATCTTCCTGCGATTGTGGGCCCATGCTTTCTATTTCTGTTTATTGTTTCAGGATTTTTATATGGGAAACTGGGAACTTCATTTCATTAGGCCTTACCCTGAAAAGCACTTGAGACTGACAAACAAACAAACACACAGCCCTAATGATAACATAGCCTGTAGGCAGACATCATGAGGGTCGGATGCTAAGCCAAAGGCACTCGTGATCATTATGTGCTCGTTCACCGTCATGAAAGATTCTCCATAAGTTCTGGGATCAGCCGCATACTGCCTCATTGTTACTGGATATTGGTCACAACATTTGTTTTTAACGGAAACTGCACTGTGTGTGTGTGTGTGTGTGTGTGTGTGTGTGTGTATATATATATATATATATATATATATATATATATATATATATATGTGTGTGTGGGATCTTAGCTGTGACTGAATACTGAGGAGGATTGTTCAAAGTCCCACCGAGCTGTGTGATCAGGCCGGTCATCTCAGGCGGGTGATGTTTGGCCAGTCTGTGCATTCAGAGAGGTCAGGGGATCTTTGATGAAATCTTGTGTTTATGTAATGTTGAGGAGCACAGAGTGAAATGGCATTAGTGTGTGGGTGTGGATTTGGAGCCACTGATGTAGTGTGTTAGCTGCTGTGATGGGCAATGAAGGGGGTTGAGGGTGATGAGCTACCTAAAAAGGTCCCTTTGTGCCCCCTAAACCCATCACACTCTCTTTCTCACACACATCAACGCACACCCTGGTCAATTATTACCATATGTGAGTCACCTTTGAGCTTAGAGCAACTTATGACATAAGGTATAAACGCCTCATTCATGAGACACTAATGTGGGCAGATTCCCAGTCCCAGGGATGCAGAGAGTTGTCAGGATAAAAAACAATCTCAGCATTTTTTTGCAGCATAGGTTAGATTTAACCTTTTTATTTTTGCATAAAATCCTTCCTTGATTTAAACTTTAGGAGAAGGTATATATTCTTTTTATTTATTTTTTTATCAAAATAAATTTAAACAAAATACTAAATTTATAATGATATAGATGTAATAATAAGCTGTAAAATGTTATTTTCAATTTTATTTATTTAAATTATATGCAAACCTAAAGATTTCAAATAGAAATATTTTGTAAAAGAAACAGACTGCTCTATATGAAATCAATTTTATATTTATGAATATGCTAGCCTGTCTTATTGTAATCATGTTATTATTAAATGGCTTCATGCAACAAAGAGTTTTGTTTAGACCTTTGATGGGAAGTCTTTCGCTTTATGTCTGGATACCAATCACAGACCCATAGAACCATTCGCTGACCACTTGTCAGCAGTACCTGACGAAGATTTTAAGCCTCGTCGTCCTCGGCCACCACACAAGTTGGAGCCAAACCTGCTGATTGCTAGTCACTCTCCAAGGAAAACAAAGCTGTCTATTTATGCCTATTACCAGGAAGAGACTGGTGGCCGACAGCGCCATGGCTGGAAGAGGACCGGGCTGAGACGGCTCTGGGTTGTCGCTGATCAAATTTAGCCCACACAGAGGCACATGGCTTGAGGAAAGTGTCGATGCCATCTAGAGGTTCATAACCGAACTTCTGTCCAGCAAAGGGCGTCCTACCTCCTGAATTTCCACTTCAGTGGAGTTTTTATAAACCTCTTTTTTGGGTTTTTGCTTCCTGATTCTTAGAGGAAAGGCCTGTGCACAGCTAGTCTGGGACGTTTGGGTTTGTGCTACCTAGTTAGCAGGGAATCTGTGATGGCACATGACATGAGACTTGAACAAGATTACCTTTAGTTTTTGTGTGAACTGGTGCCTGCACGCTGGAGTTCTAGAGAGGGGTCTGGGCAATGTTCCCGTGTCCATGCACAGCCCCCAGAGTAAAGTAAACACAGCGGCTCTTTTCTCATCCCAGCCGTCAGCAGGCTCTCCCCAGGCCCGCGCCAGAGACCACACACCCAGACCACACACACACACACACACACACACACACACACGCTGCCCAGACCTCTTCGCAGATCCTTCCACATACTCGCATACACAATGACCACACAACACCGGCTCGGGTCTCGCACGCAAACTAGCCTAGCTGTCATTCTGGTGTGTGTGTGTGTGTGTGTGTGTGTGTGTGTGTGTGTGTGTGTGTGTGTGTGTGTGTGTGTGTGTGTGTGTGTGTGTGTGTGTGTGTGTGTGTGTGTGTGTGTGTGTGTGTGTGTGTGTGTGTGGGCGTGTTTGCCTGTGTGTGTGTGTGTGTGTGCGCGCGCCTATTTTAATGGGGGTGGGATAGAAACACTCGAAGAAGCTGATCAAAATTGTACAAAATAAAGATTCCAGTCGTCCTCTCTTCCGCCCTTTGCTGCTCCCACTCTCAACATGTGGGACTGATGAAGGATATTCCAAGCTCTTGTTTTAGGCCTGTTAACCTCTTATCTTCTTCATGTCAGATCCACAGCCCCTTCATTTCCTCTGACATGCACAGCGCAGCAGCAACAACATGAGGTAAATCCCATTGGAGTCTTTTGGTTAACTATGGGAAGTCAGGGTGTTGGAAGGGGTGCACTGTGGCATAAGAGTAAGGTTTGCACTCGTTTGTAGCTCAGGACACGTTCTATTGTCCCACTGTGGATTGAAATGTTCAAAATTTCAAACTCCAAACCCCAAAAACTGATGTTAAATTTATAATTTAGACTATTATTAATATCTCACATGATGAGTCTACTACTATTACTACTACAATTATTACTATTATTGTTATTTAATTTATTATAATAAAAATTGTAGTTTTAAGCACACAACAGATTCGGTCTGTAATTCCATCCTATGTTCTAGTCCCTTGATTGTAAAAATGTGGATTCATTATTGAAGTGATTTTTCATTGAATAAGTCTAATTTCTTTTTGGTAAGTTTGTTATTAATTATTATTATTCATTTATCACACTAAAGTAAACACAACATGGTACAAACAATTTACTCATTAGTCAAAAACTGGTAAGTAACTGGCACGTTACTTAATTTTAATTATTAGTTCTATATATGGTTTCCAGCTCCACATAGATGCATTTGCTGCTGCTGATGTTGAAACTCTTGCTGGAAAGTCTTTTAAACAATGTTGTGTTCTGTCAGCTTTGATTTCCTTTGATATTAAAATCCCTGTTGGCCCAGAATCTCAATTATACAGCTACACCTAATTAGTGGCCATATACTTGTGCGAGGGCTGACCACCATGTAGCAGGTCCGCTCCGTGTGAACTCCGGCATTGTTTGTGGAGAACGTGTTTTGGCTGTGGAGCAAAAGGGCGGAAGGCTCACTTGCTGCTTCAGAGTCTACAATGATCAGCCTTTTTGGGACTTGGCTGTAATTTATTAACAAACATATGTGTGTTGCTGAAATTCATACTTAGAGATTTTTCATTTGGAATCTCTCCCTTCTTCTCAGCCTCTGCGTGAACTGATCTGTATAGGTGCTCCATCTTTGGTGCCATGGTCTGTACTGTATTGTGTGGGCTCATGTGGAATGATTGGGGAGGCCAGGTTTATTTATCCTTTGCTGTGAGGTTTACATTCTTCTTTCCTCCCTGCTCTCTGTCTGCTCCTTCATTCCTTCATTCTTGGCTCACTTCTCTATTTTTTTCTATTATCTGAGA
The DNA here is from genome assembly GCF_900634795.4 of Betta splendens. NCBI lineage: Eukaryota > Metazoa > Chordata > Actinopteri > Anabantiformes > Osphronemidae > Betta > Betta splendens. The sequence goes on from NC_040884.2 coordinate 1,699,086, forward strand.
GATAACTGCTGCAATGCAAACGTTGTTTACAGACCTGCAGTACAGGCTGAACAATTAACACTAAAAACCTCCATAGACATGTTTTTCCAAGTAAAAACCTAAATGTCTGGCTGCCTGGTAATTCTGTAAAAGTCAATGGTGTCTAATGGTACCTATAACTGGGACAAGGTTGTGGGTTCACTACTATATGGTCCAATGTGAAATTATATTTCCTTATTTTATATCCAAAATCTATGGACACTCTTTACTCTCCATGCATTAAGTATGTTTGTAATTTGTCTCAGGTTTGGGTCTTAACTGGTTATTTGAAATAGTCTTGACCTGTGTTAAACAAAATATTTCTGACCAACAAGTTGTTTATAAGATTAAATTTTTACAGTTAATGACAATCTGAATCAGAATCAGAATTAAAATCAGCTTCAATGGCCAAGTTTGCATATGACAACCAAGGAATTATGTGGTCTGACGCCGTCTTCCCTTCGTTCCCTCTCGTTCCCTCTTGTGACAAAAAACAATATTTACAACTTTAATTATAGTTATTTACGAAAATGAACAAATAAAGAATATAAACTGGAATAAAAATAAAAATCTGGAATTTTATAAACAAATGTTTTTTTTACATTAAGAAGTACTAAAACGTGATTATAAAGTACTTGGATAATTTATTTGAAATGAATGCTCTAATTGCTTCTTTTTAGTGGTGACTGGATTACTAGAAGGATTTGTCTCATCATCAATGAATGTTTTTTGGTAAATCATGTGTTTTTCACCTGCAGCTCTTTATTCCACGTCCAGGTGGTGAGTGATCCAGTGTTCCTGTCTGCCTCCAGCCACCATGTCTCGTGTCCGTCAGCCCCCTCTAGTCACAGGCATCTCACCCAAGGAGGGTGCAGCTTGGACCAAAGTTACCATCCGTGGAGAAAACCTGGGCACAGGCCCAGCCGACCTCATTGGTAAAACACATTTAACTCATATTACATTCATAATACACCAGGACCCACGTGGTAGTTTCTAGCATTGTATGGAAGTACAGTATATATTCAATACACTGATAATTCTGATGTATAATCGCACATATAAAATATACACAATATTGTAACATTGTTATGAACATTTATTCATATTACTGTTTATAGTAATTTTTAAGTGTTGATTTATTGTTAAAATTTCTCTGTGGAAGATACAAGAAAAGTGACACTGATATTAAGAATCTCTCTACATATATAGTTCCTTTAATTTGGCATTGGCATTTATAACTTCAAGCGTATTAACTGATTTTATTAACCTATCCATCAACAAACCACAGTGGCCAATTTTAAACAGAGTGGTGCAAAGTTTATTTTTGTACATACGATATGTAAGTGGACAGGATGCCAGAGCTTTTTCTCCCCCTTCATAACATATTCAACTTCATAACGACATAGATTTTATTTTTATTACATTTTTTTAATTGAAGTAAGGTCTGTGGGCATTTAATTCATTCTGTCTATCCACCAATGTTTAAACATGTTACACTATAACAAGAATTACTACTGAATTACACAAATATTAATACAAAGAAAAAAACTTGTCTCCTTTACCTGATCTTGTTTTTTAATTGACATACAGTCTATTTTCTATGTTAATGTTTTTGACACAAAATGTATATTTTTAAAAAAATCCTCTGTTTTTGTGTTATTAGCACATTATTACCTTTTTATATAGAAAAATATATCCATGCTCGGAGGAGCTGCACCAAATAATTATATATATATATTTGTTTTACTATTTAGTCTTTAGCTTCCACTTTGGGACATTACTGCTTTTTCTTCTGATACTGATACAAATGATTGTTTGTGTAAACAGCTCCTTGAATCTAGAAACTTTGAGTGCGTAATTGTTTTTGTTGTTGGAAGTTTTTTTTTTATTTTTCAAGAGCCATGCAATGTCTATGTTGATTGTATTACATATATTCCCAGTTTTCACGTGCAGAAATTGTCCGTCACATTCTCTAATTGCTCCTCCACACTACTTACTTATTTGAGGTGGAGAAAGTGGTGAGAGACCCTAGGACTTGTAAACCGCTCTACACCAAGCTCCAAGTTGTGCTCTGGCCAGTGATAGTGGCCTATTTCTGACCATGAATGTCCCTTGGGGCTTCAGTTAGACGTTTAGGTATGCACAAATGTGTGTGAGTGCTTATGTGTTCAAACAAAGTGCTCAGTAGAGAACAGATGCAGGAAATGGGAGTCTAATGGGCATATTATTCACAGTTTTATGGGCTATTTGTTGATCGGGCCTCTCATGCATTTATATCTATGATTATAGACATATGAAGATTTCTGAATTTTCTCAGTTGAAAGTGTCTAAGTAATTCTTGTGTCTGTTCTCTAGTGTCCTAATAGTTTTCAAGAAGATTTAAAAGGTGGATGACAGACTTTGGGGTAGAAAATGCAGCGTGCTAGTAATGCGCCACTTAGCAGTGAAGTGACCCACACTAGCTTTAAGGAGCTGAGTGATAGGAAGGAAGGTCACGGCCACCCACACCCATGGTGACCCCCAACTTGAACTTTGACCCCTGGTGACAGCTTGGCTAAACTTGCTGAAAGGCAGCAAGTCTGTGTGAGTGGGCAGTACTTGTTACAGATTGCCTTTGTGCGTGTCTCTGTGCTACGGTTTGTTTATTTGTGCCGTCACGGTGTGTCTATATCTTTCACCCGTTTCACTCTTTACCTTTCTCCTCCGTGTCAGGTCTGTCAATTTGTGGCCATAACTGCCTGCTGACAGCCGAATGGATGTCCGCCAGCAAGATAGTGTGCCGCGTGGGTCCTGCCAAAGACGACAAGGGAGAGATTATCGTCACCACCAAGTCTGGAGGCCTCGGCACCTCCACGGTCTCATTCAAACTGCTCAGACCAGAGCGGATTGGTAAGGCTGAAAGAGAACAAAATAACTATGTTTGTTACTTTCATGAAGTGACACACTGTTATTTTTTCAATGATAAAGTTTTTGTTGAGTCTACAAAATTTCACAGAGCCCACAGTAAAGAGGCTTCAAATGGTTTGTTTTGTCCAATCCTTAGGCTTTAGTTTCACAAGAAAGAACAATTTTCATGTTAAAACACAAAAAAACCTCAGTGGATGTCCATACTTTGAAATATTTAAATAGAGAAAACTTAAACCCATAAAACTATTTTATACCAATAAGAATGTACTCTTATCTCCGTTATTTATTTCTGTTTTATGAATCCATTCTGAGGCCGATTGAGATATTAGTTATACAACATTTATATAACATTTTCTATTAGCTTTTAATAATTACACTTATAACTTTTAACCAAATAACGGTTAAACTTCTTTTGCTGTATTAAACCTGCAGAGTTCTTTATGCTGTGCAGCTGTAGTCATATTGGTGAACGTGTTTGAAATCTCTTTCTAATTTTTCCTTTTGAATGCAACTTCACAATGCTGACACTTCCTAAGTGATTCTGCGTGTATTGAGTCTGCAGTAAATGTGTATATGTCTGTGTGTGAGCACACATCTGGAATGTGTTGTAGAGCTCAGTGACGTGTATCGTCGCCTGTCCTGTCCTGCCCTGTTTTGCAGGTATCCTGGACCAGTCTGCTGTGTGGGTGGATGAGATGAACTATTACGACATGAGGACGGACCGCAACAAAGGCATCTCCCCCCTCTCCCTGCGACCCAGCAATCCACTTGGCATCGATATAGACAAGTACGGGGCAAGAACATTCAAATACAAAATCCCTCAGCACAATCACACCACCATAAACACATGCTCTCTAGTCAGTGACTCATGGTTTACATCCCTAAACAGAAACAAACTCTTCCCATATGCAGGCATTTGAAATATTATGCCAACACAGCAATGGCTGAAGAGCGTCTAACCGCTGCACGCAGGGAGGAGAAGCAGAATTATTGTGTGTAGATCAGGGAAAACAACCGTTGCAAGGGATCTGGGAGCTAAATGCATATATTTCTGCTGCCTGGGAGGGAAAGGTAGCGCTGCCTCCCACGCGCCTGGCAGTAGCGTTTGTAATGTATAGTTTGTGTTGTCAGATTCTGGCGTTTCTGGTTTAGTGTTTGTTTGGTTTAGAGGGGCCTGGGACAAGTGACCGCTTACGGCCATGAGCAGGCTGCAACATCAACTCCCAGGGTTAAACATCCAGGTGCTATCTGTGTCCTACCGGTGGAGTTAATCTGTTACATGAAGCCGCTAAAGAATAGATGCTTTGTCTGCTTTACATTTAACATGTGAAGATTACGTCCATCAATCAATAAATAACAGGGTAGACCTAAGAATTTCTCTTTAAACTAAATATATTATAATAAAACCTGCCTGAATAGAGAAATGTGAGCAGCCTATTTAAGGTGACACTGTTGTTACGTTGAAATGTAGAATTCTTTAAAACTTTTATTTTCATTTATGAAAACTATAAACAACTCAACCTTGTAATATTGAATATTAATGTTTACATATGTAATGTGCAGTTTGTTATGGACCAAAACCAGATGTTCCCTCACATCCCATGAACAGTACATTGCTCAAATATTTCATATAATAACTTGAATTCGAGCATCTCTGTCTCATAGAAGGTTGATTTAATATACGAGATTAATGTACGACACATGATAAATAAACGAGACTGTTGTTAAGAACTCGGAGGATGCATTGCTTGTGTAACTTGCAGTGTGAAGGAAGCAGCTTCATGTCACTGAAGCATGAATCTGTATTTTTTCTTTCTTCTTTATGTCTCAAAAAATTGTGAAAATGTGAATTAAAATTTGAATTTATCGTCAAAATAATTTAATTCCCAATAAAATCCCAGGATACCTTGGATTTTTATTGACACTTCAGGTTTATGCAGTATTATCCACCTTGTACTAAATGTGTACAGTATGTGTCTGTCTTTCTACTCTCAACTACTCAGACAAATCTCATGTGGTTGTAAATCCTACGGAGTGTTCAGTCACGGAGTGTCTTCATGTGTGCATTACAACCTGTGCTGACACATGGATCTGCATCTTTACAGGCTTGAATCTGTACTGTCCATGTGTTGCTCTTTCTACGTATGTGTGTTACTGCAGGGTGGGTGGTGCTGGTGGTGGGGGGGTTTGTGTAGACCACGGGTCATTAGTAGAGATCAAGCATCCCTAATGAGTGCTGGGTCCTCCAGGGGCATCCAGGCGTCACACGCTGCACTTCCCACGCCAAGCTCTCTCCACCGTCACTTCTTGACTGCACGCTGCCCCCTGCTGGAAAACGTTAGCTCGGCATCCCTTCTCAGAGGAGCCCACCATGGATTTTAGTATTCTCACACATTCACTTTGGAATTCAAATCTTTCATTCATTAGTAGCTATTATATCTCCACCGTTCACATCCTGTGAGTCTTTACATACAGCAACGTTCTTCTTTGTTTCCTTTTTTGTTCTCACATTTCTTTTTTCTTTCTTTATTTCAGAGGCAAAATTCCACAGAAGGACATAGAGCAGATTTTTCCAGGAATGAGTGGAGACTTTACCAGTGAGAACTTCTCTGCCACCTGGTACCTCATCGAAAACCATGCGGGCTCCAAGTAGGTCCTTTTTATAATGAACAACACTAAGGCTCCTAACCACTAATACAAAGACAGGGAGAGCAAACAAATGACTGTTCCAGTGTTCTGAAGAACTATGAGCTGACATGTCTTAATAATATGCTGACATTTCTTAGACTAAACAGGTACTAAAAACACAATCTACAAATTCATCTACATTGTCAATTTGTTCTTTGGTTGAATGTCCACATGGCCAGTTGGTTCCTCCTCAGATACAGTGTATGTAGATGAGGCTGGTTGCTGAGGCCAGATGGCTGTCATTTCAGGGCAGTGAAGAGTTATTTTGGACTCTCCTGGCCTTCTCTCCCCCCAGTTAGCCTTCCAGTAACCCAGACCCCAGGATCCAGCCTGAGCAGGGGCCTCTGTTTGGCTCTCTCAGCGTGACTGTTTCTTCCTGCTGAGGAAACCTCACTCAGGACACTGACACACAGACACACACTCACTCTGGCTCACAGATGTGTGTATCTAGCAGGGAAAACAACATGCACTTTCTAACATTTTATATTGTAAATGATTACATGAATAATTCACACATTGCATCATTAGCTGCTGGCCTAATGTAACAGCATCCTTTTGTCTTGTTTTGTTTTGTTTTCACAGTTTTGAGCAACTTAAGATAGCAGCCAATAATCTTAAGAAGCAGGCTACCAAGAAGAATGAGGGCAGTCTGGCCTATGTGAAAGGGGGCCTCAGTACATTCTTTGAGGCACAGGACGCTCTCGCAGGTGAGAGGGATTAACACATTTTTCTGTGCTATGTAATTGCATCAAACCGTCTCCAGTTAACACACAAAGCTCCAAATCATCACTTCATCTCTGCCGAGTTGAACTGTTGATTTTTTTGGAAAGTGTGCAAGTGTGTGTCTCGAACATTTTCCCCACACATGCGGCTTTGCAGTGGTTGATTAAAGCCTCTCATTTGGACACTGCGTGGAAGCCCTCCATTTTACAGCACGGTCACCCCAGCCAAGCACAACACAGTGAATCCTTCATCAAAACGAGATCACTTCTCACCTGTTAGGCACAGGCTCTGTCTCTAGAGCTAGAGGAGGTACAAGCGCATGCATCACGTTATGCCAAAAAGATTTCAAGGTACCAAACACGACTCCTGTCGCTTTGCCAGGTAGCTCCAATCAATTGTTCGCTTCATCATTCATATTTTTGTCTGTTTACCCTTTGCTCCCACCATAGCCGCTCAGTTACTTCCCCTTACTATTTATACGTACACTTTTCTGCCTCCATCATTATTATTATTGCTTTCCGTATGTTTGTGCCCCATTTGGGAGAGAAGCAGTGTTTTCATTGTTAGTGGCTAAATCTAAATAAACAAAGCAGCCCAACACAATGCGGCCCAGAGTATTAGGACTGATAGTGCTGATAACGGATCCAATATGACCGACAGGAACAATGCACGGTCATTCTCACGTTCAGACTGAGCGTGCCTACTGTGTGCCCGCTGCCCCAATGGGAAATGTACAGTCTCCAGAGGTGGAGGAAGCCGTGCAGCATGGGTGGACTCAAGTGACCTGTGACCCGAGGGCATACTTACACTTTAGTATATTGAGTATTCACACTGGACTGGACTAAATGCATTAAAAGACAGCCCCGATTTACATGTTATAGTTACTGTTATAGTTATTTTAATTATTAGGTATTTTAATACAATCAGGGAAATTTATTCGAGACACTTTTACCTGTCTCGCTAGTCCACTTGAACATGTGCTATAGTACTTATAGCGCTATAGTGTGTCACTACAACATACTACTGTTTCTGAATCAACAGTATTGTTTTTAATAATAATTATAATAATTGAACTTTAATTATCTGACATTGGACTAGGAGACTAGCACATCTTGATTCTTGACTTCAGGCTGATAAACTTGGAGTAGATATTAAGTGAACTACTGCTTTATACAGTATTAACGAAGTAGATACTAACTCTGGCTAAAATATGCCACTACATTTCAAGGGTACTCATACCAACTGCCCAATGTGAAGACATTTCATTATGTCTCATATGCAGATCAGTGTGGTACCTCACCATGACTGAAACGTTCATTTTAAACTGTCTTCTCACCATGAGTCATGACAGCTCTGCAACGTCTTTTCCCAGCACTTGATTCTCAGTGATAAAAAATTAAGTGCTAGCCCAGATAGTTGAGGTGAAGGCATCCTGTATACTGGAGGTGGTCGGCCAAACCAGCGTTACCAGCCAGAGCTCCTAGCAGCCAGACAGCTCGAGACAGCTCTGCAGTAGCTCACTGCCAGACCTGGTTAGCACAGCTGTCGGAGCAATTGTGAATCCTTTCTTTGTTTCTCAGCAGCGTTTGGCAGCTCTCAGTTGTTCTGAGTTGGTCCAAATAAACCTCACCTGGGGTCTAGCTGTGACAATTTAAAAGAAATTAGCTGTGAAAAAAGAAGTGAACAAGGTGCTCGGTGTTCTCCGTACTAGTACTTCCAGCCCTCTCAATCACCATCAAGACATTTCTGTCTTCTCTCGTGTTTATTTTCAGTTGTGCTTGCATGTGAGATTTCCTGATGACTTTAATAGAAGGATGGAGTTTTTAATGCATCGCACTGCTGCTGGCAAGGTGGAAACAGGAAAGGAGGAGAAGCCAACCTCGGGAAAAAAAATGAGCCAGAAAAAAATATTTGCAGCAAATAGCAGGACTATGACTTGATCGCTAGGGTTTCATGTCCTTATTAATTGACTCTTAATCATCTTCAACAGTAACAGGCAAAACAATATCTCATGTCTCTTTTTTTAATGATCTATAAAATCTGTTCCACAGCACAAAGTTTAGACATTTGCATCTGCAAACCTCAACTCTTCCTAATTAGAGAGCTATGTGGGTTAGTCTGCAAGCTGCTGGCAGGGTTCTAGACTGAGGTGTATTTTCTTAAAGCTTCAAATGAGTAATGTATGATTAAGTTGTGTAGCCCCATCAAATTTCCATAGATGTACTTGTCTTTGAATAATATTATAAAAATGATTCTAATTGGATTTAAATTTAGAAAAATGACTAGTTGTTTGTTGATACCATGACCACAGGATTTTATTAGCTCATGTACTTAGGTCATTTTAATTGCATAGCGCAGTTTTTTTTCCGGTTTTCTGGTGAACAAAGTTGTAGAAATCTCATGCAGACGTGCAGTAAACAAATGGTTCCATAAACAATCCATCTAAACCAACCAAAGTGGTGAACGACATGGACGGTACAGAAAGGGTGACTGTTTAGTCACGAAGCCTCAGTCACAGAGACAGAAACATGCCAACTGAGTGACCGAGTCTCTGGGAGTGTATGTTTTTTTCTACTAAAATGCAGAAATTAGAGGTTTTTCATTGTTTTGTGAAGAGGAAGTCTCCCAGTGATGCAGGAAACAGAACGGCTACCGTCTTCCAAAAATGCCAGATTCCCAGGGTCTATTCCCTGAGCCCCCGGCCCCGACAGGAGTCAAAACATCTCCAGCTTTAGAATCCAGGGACGCTGTATTTTTATTCCCTTCCCTCAGTGGTTTCAGGAAGTGAAGCAGGAGCTGCAGCTCTTCCTCAGGTCTCAGTGGTGTGTTTTATCCGGACCCTGGCCTGATGTTTAGGTTAACTGTGACGTCACTGGCCCTTCAATGTGTGACACATGCAGAGGACACACAGCTGGCAACGGGGTGTGGGGTGGGTGGAGATGTGAAGCAGACCTGCAGTGTGTGTTTGCATCTTGCTCTTCCTGCGTGTCGCTCCTATCAGTCTTGTGCACATCCACATCTACGTGCTTTTGTCCTGTTCTACATCTGGCCGGTATTTTCTGCTTGTGGAGAGGTCCACAAAGGGGCCAATGACGTCCGTACTGATTAGGCACCAGCATGTTTTAGGAATACCTCGGCCTCTGCCTGGAGGCTTCTGTCTGTCAAAATGGACCCACATATTTATTTACAGAGCTCTCCCCCTTCCCTCTGCCTTCTCCCTCTGCTGTCCCTACGTTCTGCTAACAGCCAGCATTTGTAATGGAACAACTGGGATCGAGGAAAGGCTGAGGGTTGATGGAGGAGAAATGAGAGGATGTTTTTTATGCTTTTGACTCTTAGTTTCATTCTTGGGATGTCTCTTTGTTGCGTATTTAAATCACTCCAGATGTACGTACTTCCCTAAATGTCTCCCCCTCTCTCCTCCACTCTGTCAATAAACCCACAGTTCAGCTCTCAGCGCCCGGTTGCCCACTACTGCACACCATTTATTTATTCACTGGGGCAGCCACACCACTCGCTGCACTCATTCTCTTTCCCTGGTTTCACCCTCGCTCCCTCATCTGAAATTCTCTGTCCCGCATGAAGCTTCGTGCGTGCTAATTTATCCAACCCGTCAGAGACCCCCCTGCTCATATCTGGAACAAGACCTCAGGCGCTGCTCTCCAAAATGTTATTTTTTCGATATTTTAGTTTAACATTAGCTGCAGGTCAAACTGGACCGTTAAGGTCTTTGGTTAGGTGAACTGATCCAGTACAAGTCAGGTCCTTGTTTTGTTCAATAGCAGCATCTGAAGGTGAGGAACCGCATCAGGCACAGCAGTAGGCCCTTTCTACTGTTTTATTTGTTTCTGGGCTTCGCACATGGTGACTCTGGATGTGGGAAGTCTTTATTTATTTGTGCTTTTCCACGTCTCCTACCACCTGCATTCATTAGTTTGTATCATTTAATATTGTTTTGTGTTTTGTGTTGCAGCGATCCACCAGAAACTGGAGTCTGATGGCACAGAAAGGGTGGAGGGATCAATGACCCAGCGGCTAGAAAACATCCTTAACCGTACGTCTCTCTTTAAGTTAAAGTTAAAGTTGAAATCTCAATACATTTTTTGTGGAAAGTGTTTGATGGTTACACTCATTAATTCATAGATATGGACCATTTAGTTTTACTCACATTCTTTGAGCTTATTTTGGGTTTCACTTTACGCATCAATCAATCAATCAGTTCAGCACTTGTATTGGACTTGTGTTAAAAGATTATTTCAGAATCAGAATCAACTTTTACTTGATTTCATACATACTTACTTTTTACAATACTTTTTTTTGTTTGCATGAATTATTATTTAGATAAAATTTGTGCATTTGAATTCTAACTACAACAAATTCTACTTGCTTTTTTTCATTTTTAAGTGAATTATTACTAAAGCTCAGCTTTCAGTGGTTATCGCTGACTTGATCAATGACATGTAAACTGTGCGTCACCTGCATGTGTCTTCCTCACCCTCGTCAGATTCTGGGTTCTCCCTCTCATCTCATACATGATAATGTGGCTGCACTAATGGAGGGTCAATGAGCAGTTTTTTTCCAGCGTTCTAGTGTAAATAAACCTTCTAACCGGACGTAGCTTTCATCCCCACAGCCTCATGGGTTTAGACCAGCGTTCACCCCCGGAGCCCATGCTGCAGAACTCACTCAGTTCCAGAATGGGATCGTTAGATGCATGACAACTTAGAATGGTGACTGAAAAATATTCCTGTGTTCGGCCCTTGTGGGATTTTGATTTGGGGGTGGGGCCTTGTTTTGATTAGAACAACTTGGGTTTTTTCCTTTGAAGTCACATCCGAGGCCACCCACGAAGCGGTTAGCTTAGCAAAGGTTCCACCAAGTTAGACAACAAAGGGATAGTTGTGACTTTCTGCTTAACAACTTAGGCTCCACGTCTGCTCCTCTCTGTCAAATATCATACGAAGCAGGATAAAAACCGCAGCTAGCAATAAAAGGGAAATGTGGGATCAACATTTATTTATGTAGTATCCCAGTTTCTCATTTTCTCCTTTCCCTCTCACCCCCCCCCCACCGCTGCATCTGCCCCTCTCCTACTGTAGGAGCCAGTGAGACAGCAGATACTCTCTTCCAGGAGGTACTGGGCAGGAAAGATAAAGCTGACTCCACACGCAATGCTCTCAACGTCCTGCAGCGTTTCAAGTTTCTCTTCAACCTGCCACTCAACATTGAACGCAATATCCAAAAGGTAGCGTTTACACACCAGTCTGCACACGCCCCCTTCAACGCTCAGGCTCTAGGAAATGTAAATGTCAGCTACTGATTTAATCCAAAAAGCACTGAGTGGTCGTTTTCTCAATCTTTCTTAAAATTAGAATAGAGGAATATGTTTGCACTATAAGTAATGTGGCTGAGTAATTCTTTATTATAAAACCCAGAGCAATTCTCCAGCCTAACAGCCCATATGAGAAATTTCTATGCCATTAGTGTCAACTGCCATGTGAAGAGCCACTCACTTTACTTCATTATATCGCTCTTCACATCATATGCCAACTGATTTAAAAACGTTTTGTTTCCTGAACGAAGCCAGAAACATGTTTGGTTTAAAGACCAACCCGTTAAGAGTCTTTACAAACTGACGCCCAGCGCAGCTCTTTGTGATCACGATTGATATTTTAAACTTGATGGATCTGATCCAGAGGGTGGAGCTAGAAGCTAAACTCAAAATGACTGTTAAAAATGTGACCTACATCTCCACTGACCTGTCTTTGCAGGGGGATTATGATGTGGTGATCAATGACTATGAAAAGGCCAAATCCCTGTTTGGCAGTACTGAGGTCCCTGTTTTCAAAAAAGGTATAAATCTCATAATACATTCATGAATTCATGAGTTTTTGTAAAGATAGAGTTTAGTGAGTTATTGTTAATGTTGGTCCTTTCTGTGTAGTCTATGCTGAAGTAGAGACGAGGATCACAGCCCTGAGGAGTCTCTTACTGGAGAAGCTGCTGCAGACACCTTCAACACTTCATGACCAGAAGAGATACATCAGGTCAGGCATGATTTCATCTTTGCATGTCATGTGGCTCTCGGCAGTCTGTAGTCATCAGATGAGTCATAACTTGTCATATCTTTGTCTTTGAGGTCTGTCTGTGTCATCAGTCAGTCCACTGTCTTCTGTCTTCATCTCACTTTTCTCGGTTGTCCCACTCTCCTATTCCTGTTTTTCCCTTTTAATTTATTTCGTTTTTTTTCTTTATCCATCTGTTCATTCATACTTGTGGTCTTTCCCGATTTATTTTTGTTGAGACCAACCTGTCAGGATCAGAGACTCGCTCTCAGCCACATGGCAACATCTTTCATCCTGCTGCATTAGGCACGGTTGTGAACACCCACTCAGCTCCTGTTTATACTAAATGTGTGTCCACGAGACTCTTGCTCTAACCTTTGAAAGATGCCACCTAATGAGCAACTGCTTACTGGATGACATTAGATGGAGACCACAGTAAGTAAGTCATCTTGAGACCCTGGACCTTCTGTATTACTTGGAGAGGGTCGGTCATGGTGGAGAAGGATGCATGGATAAAGACATTGAAGGCGTCTTCCATTCCTATTTGTACATTTTGTCCATCTGACAGGTTTACTTGTTACTTCACATAAAGATACTTCACAATAGGATTAGGATTTTAAAATTTTCACATAAAGATACTTCACAATAGTATTAGGATTTTAAAATTTTCATTAAATCTGTATTATATATTACATATTGAAATCAACCCACAATAGATAAGCTTTTGTGCATGGAAAATCAATTTAAAGTTAAAAAGGTTGCGATACTGAATTTGATTATTGATTTATTGATTTAAAGCTCAACCAATGTGTGATAATCGATTCATCCTCATCTATCCTCTCATATCCCTTTTTAAAGGGATGCAGTTCCTCCACCAGGGGGCACCAAAGTCAGGTTGTGTTTAGTTTTGTTGAACTAAAATATGGGGATGTATGTATTACTCATTACAAATGAGACATACAAACAGACCTGTATTGAATGTATTTATACTTTACAAAATTACAGTATGTGAATCTTCAGTTTCTCATTAGTTTTGCTCCTTCACGCTCCAGCAGCACTTTACTTGTAGGGTTTTCAGTTTCAGTAATCAGTTTAATTCTGAATGAAGAGAATTGAATTTACAAATTCTACACTTTTCTGCTTCTTATTTGTCACCTAACTAATCTTTTTGTGTGGGTTTCCCTTTTGTCTACGTATTCATCCAACCTGTGTTTGTGTTATCCTGCCGTGTAGATACCTGTCTGACCTGCATGCACCAGGCGACCCAGCGTGGCAGTGCATTGACGCTCAGCACAAATGGATCCTGCAGCTGATGCTCAACTGCAGAGATGAGTTCATCAGTGGACAGAGAGGTGAATAACGTACACTAGCGCATACAGGTCTGAGTCGATTCTTAAGCCCCTATTTAGCAATTCCAGTCAGGCGCCTGGTGGATGTCACAAGAGCCTAAAGGTGGCTGAGGAGAGAGCGAGCGAGCGCCAGCTGCCTCTTCGCGGTACCAGCTCTCTGCATTCCACTCTCCGTCACCGCCCTCCCCTGCTTCTTAGAGGCCCATGTTTATTTTTCATGAATGTATGAATAAGATGAAAGCGAGCGAGCGTTGGCTTTGGATTTGGGTTTCAGGGCTTGACGTGTTATGGCGCACACAAACTCTTTCTCAGTCACACACAGCTTCACAGATGGATTGGAACAATTAACCCCAATTAAGCTGTTCCTCTGTTAAATCAGCCAGCAGAAAAATGTGGATGTGAAACCGTCCGCTCAGGAAGAACAGCAATTCACCACACACACACACACACACACACACACACACACACACACACACACACACACACACACACACACACACACACACACACACACACACACACACACACAGAGTCCTACACTCATACTCACACAAAGGCACCCACACAGATACGTTGTGAGTGGGTGGCTCCTTCACGTAGTGCAGCTGGAACATAAACATGTCTAATGTTAAGGGTAACAGTGGTTTCCGGGGCCCAGACTTGATGGATCTGAAGAGATCACAGTTAATGAGATCATGGTTATCATGTCAGGGATGTTCCCTTTTCACGCCACACATTCATCAGCAGAACAACATGTACAAGAGAATGAGGAGAAAACACATGCAAATCTGAAAAATGATGGTTTGTAAAGAACCAAATGTAGAAGCAAACTATATAGAAAATGAGTTAAAACAGTGACGGGTCAGAAACTTTTATGGCCTCATGTGCCGCATGTTGCTTAAAGTGTGTTTCGATTCATCAACTACTTAGTTAAGTTTAGAAGATATAATTCTTAGAAAAATTTAGAATTCTAGATGGTGTGATTCATGCAGCTCCCTCAGTCATGCGTCACACCCTCCGTCACAGAGACAGTCACACACAGCTCAGGTCACCTGCAGGGAAAATGTAAATAGGTTGTAGGTTGTTCTCATAAACATGAACCTGTTTATATTCAGTGTTTCCCATTAAACCCTGTAAACCAGGGCAAAACCAGCCACTTACAGTTACATCTGGACAAAGTGTTTGCAAAAGCAGGTTTTTACAAATAGGAGCATTTCTTGGTTGGCTGGCGTTTATTGCTGGTGTGTTAGGGAACAAACACGCATGTGGCTGTAGGTGCTCGTGTGTGTTGTCCAACAGCCTCCTTTGCGTGTTACATTCACCTGGAGCTGTTTGGTGTTTTTATCCACCGTTTTGGGCATTTTCGTACCTCCTCTGACCAAGCCAATGAAAAACGTCAATTAATTTTCATTTTACTTCTCTTTATTGACTCATTTATTCAGTTTTATAAATGTCCTTTTATCTTAACTGTGTATAGGAAAATCGCTTAGAATTTGACCCTTAGTACCAACTGTGACAATTACACCAAAGCCCAGTGTTGTTGTGAAGCCTTTGTAGAGCACACAAAGTACAAACAACACATGACCTCATCAAAGCAGCACTGCTACTGCCCAAAAGCTCCACAGGGTACACCAGGTCTCCAAACAAACCATCACCATGATTACTGACAAGGGGAGTCTTCATGTACACAAGGAGAAAAGGCATAAACACTCAAAGAAGCACACCATTCCTAGTTTTTCCGTTGATTTCTGCTCCGGCCGTTTCCCACAGACACTTGTCTCTGTCTTCTGCTTCCACCCCGTTTTCCTCTCACTAAAGCACAAACCCATGTCTCCTGACGCATCCCTTCGCCCCGGCAGCCGCTGGACGGCCACCATCATAAAACCACATCTACAGCACTCGCCCCACCGCTGCCCTCCCCTCCTGTAACCAGCATCCCCCAGCAGCAGCCTCCTCTTCCTCCCACTCTCACGTTGACCGTCGTGCTGCTCATGCAGCCGTCTCCTATGCTGTTGTCAGCGTCACACGTGGCACGGATTATTCTTCCCTGATGGATTGGTCTTGTCTGCGCTAACCAATTTTCCCGGTCTGTTGTGTTTCCTAGTTCAGAAGAGGTCGGAGGTTTTTCTGGTGTAGCATTAATTACCCTACAAATTACTTTAAATGTAAAATGGATCCATCCATCTCTGTTGGAACAAAAGGCTGAATCTGTTTTTATGTTTTCGTAGGGAGGAAGCATGGCGGCGCACAGCAATGCAAGTTGCTTCCGTATGTTTAAACTCTCCCATCATGCTCTGGTGCTGCAACTCGCCTCTGACCAGTTGAATTATAAACTGTACTATTCTTATTTCCTGAACAGGGATTATTTTGCCAATGTCAATACAATTAGTAGCAAATTCTTTCACAGAAAATAGGTTCACTGGTGGAGAATTAGAGTGAATCTGTTGCTGAATCTGAGTGGGAACATGCGGATGTGATTTCAGGCTCAGTTGGTACTGTACCACTGCAGCTTGTTCGTTATTACACACTGCACTTAGTATGTTAATTAAATATCTGTTCAGTGTTTGGGCTCAGGCTGTTTATCCAAGAACTCCAGTTATAGTCTGTTTACTTACAAAAGTCTCGAAATGTAACAATACATTAAAACATGTTTTACTTGTAGAAAGTTGGTTTTTCTCAACTTTTCAAACCAGGGACAAACTTTACCTCAAAACACGTTAAGTTTGCAACACTTAACAGCAACAAGTGTGAAAACCTGAAAGTGTCTGGGATGGTTTCAGTTTGAGCGATTGACTATATTTAAAGCAGGATTGGTGAAGTGTGTGCGTGGTCGGGGTCAGTGACCTCTCAGGGAACAGGAACTCAGACAAGATGAGGAAGTGAGCAGGAGTCTTTAATGCTACACACACACACACACACACCTACAGCCAACCGTCAACCTTTGGCAAAAAAAACGAGCAAAACAGCAGCAGGACTCACAGACCGAACACACGACGCGCCGGTTCTGTGGTTCTGTGGGGTCCGGGGCTCGTCTGACACCTGTATCAACAGGGGCTCAGCACACGTTACTGCAGAGCTGGGGCTTTGTGCACATGTGCGAGCGTTCGCATGCACGGCGTGTGTTTACAGGTCGTCTGAGTGGAGTGAGACGTTCCTTCCATGTTCTGGGCTGGATGACTGCGCCGTGCGCTCGGCCGCCGCTCGCTCCTCTGATGGGGATTTCTCTGCGGCTGCTCATACGCGGCGTGCCGCCTGTGACTCACTGCTCTCTGTGTCAGACCTATGTTTTGGAAATGTGGCCGTCCGTCTCCCTTCGTTCAGACAAATGACCGTAGGCGTATTGCAGCTTCGCACAAACCCGTTTCATTTTCATTGAGACGGACCCAACCTTCTGTACTACAGTGTTTCACTTTCATTCAGGTTTGTTAACTTTCTTTGCTCATCCTGAAGTTATCTCACGGACCCACTGTTTTCTCTTTTTCTGCGACTGGAGCGATTGAGCTCCGGCAGCACAGCTCCCCATCGCCATCTAGTGGAGCTCTGGTGCTTTTCCAGACTGAACTGGAGGCCAGTGTGGCTCATGCAAACCCGCTTCACCCCAGCGCTAGCAGAGCCCACGGGACATTCTTTGAGCTGTGGGCCCGGGCAAAGATGGATCAGAACACAAATAAAGAGAGGCAGGAAGGATTGTTTGGTGTGAAAGCCTGCTGGGCTTATTGAGGAATGTGGATGTATGAAATGACTTATTTGATACCTCCAGCCTGTTGTTCTTCTCCCTCAATTCGTTTCTCATCTTGTTCTCCTGTCCTTTCACTGTGTCTGACAGTGGGCGTCGGAGCTTTGGACCTGGAGGGGGATACCCGTATGTTGGCCCTCGGCAGGCTCGGCCACACTGCGTCACTGAAGAGGGGGGGCAGCCTGCGAACGCCGCGGCCCAGCAGTGAGTACGGTCGCTCCCACGTGCCTGGTGTTTGAGAGGGGTTTCCCTGTCTGAGCCAGGCTCCAATTCAGCCTTTGTTTGTTTATGTGGCTGTTTTGCAGCCTATGCTGTTTAGGGGAATCACAGTGTAAGAGCATAAAGGAATTGTGGTGACTCTGTGCGCAGCAGCTTGTACGGTAACGGTGCTGACAACTGGAACCCACTGTGCCAGGAATTCAGTGCTTTGAATGACTGAACCACCCCGACGCGTGCTGTCACACACGGGCTGCAGAACCTGATGCGATGCGTGTGTCTTTGTTCCAGCCTGGCACTTTGAAACGCCTCAACAGGTGCAGTTTGTGGAGAAGCTGTCAGATGTGGTGATCGGCCAGCTGCCAAACTTCTGGAAGCTTTGGATCTCTTATGTTAATGGGAGTCTCTTTAGTGAGGTAAATACCTAAGCAGGCCGCAATGCCCCCAGACGAATACGTCACACACTGTCAATGAAATATTCCATTTTTTGCCTGACTTCACGTCTCATTCTAAGTAAAATGGAAGTGAATTGGTTTTCACTCGTGTTTCTCAGAGTGAACCAAGAGGCAGGGTTTTTTTTCCTCATCGTGAGTCTAAACACAAGAGATTGGTGTTGTCTAGTGAAACAATGTTATAAAACCTCTAGGAAGGATTTTTTTTTTCCTAATTTATTACAATTGCCCACTTTGACATAGTGATGAACTGATTTGCCCCACAGAGAACTTACTAAACATGTGTCCCACACAAACTCCGGACAGTGACGCTAGTCCTACGTTATCACATGATCTTTAATAAGTATTTAAATCTTTATTTTTTTTTTATCTAACTTTTAACTTTGACCCCATCCCAACCTTTTTAGGGATTGTGATTTCTTCTTTTTGACTCAGTTCACATAATTCACCCTTTAGTTCTTCATCCACTTTTTAGATTTTTGACTTGTTTTAAATCTTATCAGCCGTTTCTTTTATGCCTTGCAGACCGGAGAGAAATCTGGACAAGTCGAGAAATCCAAGAAGAATGCCAGGCAGAGGCAGAATGACTTTAAGGTCAAATAGGACTGTCCTCTATCCACTAAACATTTACACTACATTTGTTTATGGATGATTGTATATGAATGTTGGCTTCACTGGCTACAGAAAATGATTGAGGAGCTGACCAATCGCCTCGTGAGGCTTATTCGTGGGGCCATCCTCCCCACGACGCTGCCACAGCAGGAGCTGAGTTTTTATGGAGGCTGGGAGAGCAAGGCAGAGCTGACTGGAGCCTGGCACACGCAGATCATACACACTGTCCGGTCCGACTGCTCAGTTCTATCATTTTGTATTGCTTTGATAATTCATCATTACAGAATGGTGACCTCTCCCTTTCTCTCTCTCGTCCCCTGTAGGGCTTGTCATGAGGCTCTGTCAGCTTTGGAAATCCCAAATGATTTGCTGCAGGTGATCCAGGATCTGTTGCTGGAGCTGAGAGTTCATTGCCTCATGATAACTTTGCTGCACACTACAGAAGGTGAGAGAGAAGTCGGATGAATGGATGTGTCCATACACAGGAATGCATTCCACAATCGTGTCTGTTGTGCCTGCATGTGTGTCATTTCCTGTTAGTTCAAATGATATATGTACAGTAGTTCTCCCATATTACAGTAACATTGAAAAACACTATGCAGCAGTAATTATCATGAGACATAATGGAACATAGCTTGACTTTGACTCTAAGGCCTTTTCCAGATTTCCCACTTTCCCGTTGCTGAGGACACTTGTCTAAGAATAGTCTCATTAACACACAGGGTTTATGACTTCCAGTGGATTTTCACAGATCACAATGAAAGCATGTTTGTTCTTTGAATATTGGTCAGTGTCACCTTTACCTCATATACTGTAGCTAAGGTACTAATGGAGAAAGTGTTATGAGACTAAAACCAGACATGTTTACTTTCAGTGGTTAGACATGGTCATTTTGAGAAGAGTGACTAGTTTTCACTTAACGTTCCCCCACAAACACGCTCACATTGTGGTCTGGGCAGAAAGAGTCTGATTTTATATCACGTTGTGGTTTACCCTCAGAAACTATTATGTTTATATTTTCATTGTAATGGCCTTTTATGAAAGTGACTGCAGTTCACACGTAGACAGTGTTTTGAAGTTCACTGTTATTGGTACAGTTACAGGCAAAGCCCTTTCGATTTCTTTGCTTTCTATGTTGTCAGATGTCAAAAGGCTTGCTGAAAAAGAGGACTGGGTGGTTGACAATGAGGGCATCACCTGCCTGGTGAGGACCTGCCTTTGTATCAGACAGTGCTTCTCTTACTGTTGGCAGAAAACGTTGGGAGTGTTTGTCATTGCTGTTCTTTACTTGCAGCCATCACGGTTTGAGCAGTGTATGATGATGATGCTACAGTCACTCAAAGAGCCGCTGGAAATTAAAACAGGAGAGATTAACGTAAGAATCGCTCCAGTGTAATTACAGGATGTTAACGAAGTCACGGCTATTGAACATCAAATGCCTGTTGTAGCAAAGTGAACTCAGAGCACTGCACATTAATAGAGAGAACTCTTGATCGTTTTCTTCAGGTGTTACTGTTGGAGCAGGTCCAGGATCAGGCTGCAGAGATGAGTGTGAGCATCATGAAGGTAAGAGATCCAAACCTAGTGAAGGCGATGTGCTGTAGAATATGGAGACAGACGAGAGCAGCCATTCATGTGGAGACGCGAATTGAGCCATACGTGTTACACAGGAGCAAAAACATCCCTCAAGGCACAAAGACCTAGAAGTAATAATTCAACACACCATGAACACCACACGATGCTGCGTTACATTCACAAGCTGTGGCTCCATGTGTTACACAGGTTTTCATCAACTGCCTGGAGGAGCTGAGTGCCAAGAAAGATGGACAAACCGACACAGCTCAGTAAGTTTCTGGGGGATTTCTGTGAAGACTAAATGTTTATTACCTGTTGGATTTAAGCTACATATTTAACGTTGTTTTGCAGCAGCCTGGCAGCGGACGTGTCTTCTCCTGATCATTTTACCAGTGTTCAGGAGAGCTTCACTCCAACATCTGTAAGCTGGTGTTTTTATTGTTTTCTTGGTTATTACACCTGAAATGCCACATCTGGTGACTACCACTGTCACTGAAGCGTGGGCTCTCTCCTTCACACTAGACATGCTTCTCATTCAAACCACAAAATGTTATCAGGCAGTTTCCTGGTTGTGGACAAGAAGCAGATACGTCCTCATTTCCTGTAACTTGTTTGACATGTTGGTGAGGGGGGTGAGTGTGGGGTGAGAGGAGGATGAGGAGGAGGAAGAGCAGGGTGTCTGCTGCTTCTGGTAAAGAGAAATGGAGCAAGGTGCAGACGGGGTTTCCCCACACCCAAATGAGAAGCAGGGGTGAGGCAGCAAAATACGAGCGAGTGCAGCTGACCGGCGCCGCTCATCATACAGACAGCAACTCTTACAGACTGGTTTCTGCTGCGTGCTGTCAGCTTTCGCTACATCTGCCAGTGAGCACTTCATTGGGCAAAGTGTAAGAAAGTAGTCTGTGCCGGTGACGTGGTCGTCTGAATGTAGGTTAACCATTTTGTCACCACCCCCCTCAGTGTTTGTGTGCTCACGCTCGGGGGTTGCCGTTTCTTGATTCATGTTTCCCATTCTGTGAACCCCCACACTCACACATCACTGGGCTGATGTTCTTCTCCTGTGTCCATGTAGGAGCAGCGTCTGCTGATCATCCTCAGTAACTGCCATTACCTGGAGAGACGCACCTTCCTGAACCTGGCTGATCATTTCGAGAAACACGGCTTCACCGGGACAGAGAAGATCACTCGAGTCAGTATTGAAGTCCACTGCTCATCTCATCTGCAGCTCTGTAGATGGAGGAAACTACACTCACATCTGTGTCAGACAGTTGATGAGAAGTGTGTTGTGACCAATGTCCCTTAACCTCTTGTGGGCACAGATGACTCGTCTCTGAAAAAAACAAAAGGTCAATTTCTCAGTTACATATTGAAATCCTTTCTTCTCTTGACACACAATGACTAACGTCTGAATCACAAAGCAAAGAAGTGTTCGGTTGCTTTTCCTGTAAAAACACATGAACATTTTCTCTGAAAGATCGATTTAGAGTGTTTCTGCTGTTTCAGTAATATTTCCAAAGCAACAGTTTGAGACTGAATATACAGATATTAACGTTGTCATGAACATGACTAATAAATAAGAAATCCCCATCATTCATATGCCGTTTTTACAGAAGCCTCTTTACGTTAACACTACATTGTTTTAAAGCCAGCAAAATGTGCAAAGTCAACATTTCCACAAGTTTGAAGCAGCACAAAAGAAAATACACGATTAAATTGGACTGGTCCTAAGATGTTACACTTACAGAGAGTTCAGATCAGGGCATTCACATCATCTATGTCAACAACTGTCAAGTGCAAACACAGGTTATGAAAATACACAGTAAGTGAATCTGTTCTGTAACATTGTATATGACTAAAAAAGTGAATCGATTGAAACAAATGAAAACACTTCAGTTCGTGTTTGGTGTGTGTGCGTCTGGAGGCCCTTCCTCCTGGGTTTTTTCTCAGTGATGAATCAAACAGAAGAGGTCTTAACTTAAGCTTATTAATGAATTAAGGTGTTTCTGAAGAGTTCAGACCCTTCACCTGCTGATGTTTGAATCGGGAGCCAACCGACATCCCTGAGCTTGGGCTGCTCTGCAAAGACCCCAAGCTGATGCACAGGGCGGCTCATGCTCCGCTGCTGCACACGTTGGTTTAATTAGGGACATGTGAGCATCTCATTGTGTTTGTCATTTTTATGTGTTTATCATTTTTAGCAACATGAAGACCGCTAACGTTGCAGTTGTGTCTTCAAGGACTTTGCATTGCTACGTGTTTCTGCACAAAGAATTCCCATGTTTTGCTATTAACTGCGGATTTGTGCATCGTATGATGGATGGTGGTGTATCTGGTCCTAACGTGGTGTGTTCTGACCCACCAGGTCAGCGTAGATGCTGTACGGGAGCTAGACAGGAAGCTGTTTGACGCCTACATCGAGCGACGGGCCGATCCGATCGCAGGCTCCCTGGAACCCGGCATCTACGCTGGCTACTTTGACTGGAGAGACTGCCAGACCCCCACAGGTTTGTTACAGCAGTTTACACTTCATTGTCACAGTTTGATGTCAGTTCAGGACAAAGGGGGGAATGAGCCGCTGCAACCACCAACCGAGCCAGTAGTGTCATAAGCGAGAGCGTTGTTGTGGTTCCCATGTGTCATGTGTGAGGTGCAGCCCGTTGATGGATTACTGTAAACACGGCTCTGATCATCCTATTGGCCCCCTCACAGCTTCTTTAACTGTGGGTGTGCAGCCATGTCGACTCTGACTCTGCGCTCACCAGATGCTCCCCAAACCCAGGTGAAACCTAAATGCGTATATGTGGTTTACCTTAGCACAGGATGTGAAGCAACTCGTCACCGTGTGTGACATTCAGTGAGTTTTCAGATGGCCGGGAGCTTTTTACACGCGTACAAAAGGCAGCATTGATCGAAAGCTGCTTTGCTCCAGTCTGTTCCTGCCAGTGAGAGCTTGTGTGTGTTGGCTGCGTGTGAAAGAGGAACCGTATGGACACTAGACCGCAGTTCTAGGATATGATACTTTCACTTGTTGCACTTTCTGTGTGGGACACATGTTAACGTGTGGGTGCTGCAAGAAATTAAAACTCCAGTTTCAGTACTTTCAGTGTGTTGTTTCACTG
Organism: Betta splendens; assembly: GCF_900634795.4. Lineage (NCBI taxonomy): Eukaryota > Metazoa > Chordata > Actinopteri > Anabantiformes > Osphronemidae > Betta > Betta splendens. The sequence continues at coordinate 1,722,546 of NC_040884.2, forward strand.
TTGGGTTTACAGAATGTTATATTTGAACTTCCAGGAAGAGCATTCGCGGTGGCCTGCGTGTCCTCCAGTCGCTTACTATCAAATAGGTCATATCTGTATTTCCAGCACAGTCCTTCATGTTGTTTTGTTTCTGGGTAAAGTTTAATAATCTGTAGAGTCAGGTAACCAACACTTATTAATCAAAATGACTAATGGGCCTTAGTCGTGTTAAAGACTAAATGACTCTGGTTCGGTTGTTGATCATGTGCATCAGTCACCAAGGCCGTGGACGTGAACCACCACGTTTAATAAAGCTGGTCATGCAGAGCTCCAACCACTAAGACCTGTTGGTGCTGAGGATCTGTCACGTATTAGAACCTGCACCGCCCTAGGAGGTTCAGCAGGTTCCAGCTGGGCTCCGGCTCGCTGCTGGTTCATCCTCGTGTAAGGACGCGGCTCGTTCACTTTCCTCCAACCACCGCTGTGTAAAACATTCATGTACCTGTTAGGTCCTGATAAACGCTGTGCATTTTCCCTCCTCAGGTGTAAGAAACTACCTGAAGGAGGCTCTGGTGAACGTCATCACGGTCCACGCTGAGGTAGCGGCCGAGGCCTCTGCTGCACACGCTTCTCTGCTTCTTTGAGCGTGTCCTCACCTGTGTTTCTGTGCCAGGTCTTCACGGTCTCTAAGGATCTGGTGCCTCGTGTTTTGTCAAAAATCGTTGAGTCGGTTGCAGACGAGATGTGTCGTCTTATGCAGTGCGTGTCGTCCTTCAGCAGAAACGGAGCTCTGCAGGTACGTTCACATGTGCACAGCCACCGTCACTCACTCATAATAAGACCCTGACTAATAAGTCCTCGGCTGCTCGGGGATTTTCCTGTGGTTTTGATAATGTCACATTTCAGTTCGTGCCACTAACTGCTGATCGTTGTAGCTGCTCGTATCATTTCTCCAGCTCTCAGCTCTTTGTACCCCCCCCCCCCCTTGTCCTCAGGCTCGACTTGAACTCTGCGCTCTGAGAGACGCCGTAGCCACGTACCTGAACACGGAGAGCAAGTAGGTGTTGCCCCAGTGGCCCAGATGGGAGCGGGTGCTGTGTGTGCGCCCAGTGATTTATGGCCCAATGTCAGACATAAATCTTAGCAGTCGCACATCCCTCGCTACAATCCCTGTTTGTGTTACTTGGTGGGTTCTGGAGAGGAAATGAAAGTAATCTGGTTCTGCTGTGTGTACTTCGTGCGGTGTGTGTACGCGTGCATGTGTTGGTGAGCGTGGATGCATCTATGGACTGGCTCTAAACTGAACTCTCTGCTGGGTCCTGTCAATAAAAGCCTGTCTCGTTGCAGCGCCAGCTTCAAACTGGCCTTGGACGCGCTGCCTCAGCTGCAGAGCGGCGCTGACAAGAAGTGAGTGTCGTGCAGGAGCAGGGGGGCCGTGACCTTTTAAGTGATTAACAGATTAATGCATGTTATCTCTTCCTCCAGGTTACTGGAGGAGCTGCTGAACAAGTTTAAGAGCAGCATGCAGCTCCAGCTCACCTGCTTCCAGCCCTCGTCCGTCCAGCCTGTCAAGAGATGAACGGCTCCCGCTGACATGAAGCTGCACCCCCTTCGTTTTATCATCCACGTGGAATCATTTAATGAATTTTAACTGCACTTATCTTGTCAGTTATCACTCTATTGTTTACTCATCCCTTTTTTTGAGTGTCACTTTCAATTTCTGCTTCGCTAGATGATCATAAATGTCTGTTCATCTAATCTAGACACTAAATGAGTTGATTTCATTGTTACTCTGTAGGACAGTCCCAGTTCTGTTGGTTATGCAAATCACCTATGGCCACTCACGTCCCCAACCGAGTGTGTGCAAATGGATCCGTCACTGCTCACACTTTTCAAAAGGGTCCACACAACGCGAAGAATGTCCTGAACGAACGTGTAAAGTGGAAAGAGGTGAACCTGAGGTGGTTACATTCGGCGTTTGAGCTCTAGTTTGTTGCTGAGCCTTTCTCACAGTGGACGGTCACCTGTAGGAGTCTGAGCTTCCCGTTCTCATCCATGATTGTCTCTCCAGACCGATCCAGCTTACCTAAGTGACGCTGACAGACAGGAAATGGCCAGAGGGTAATCCATAACCATAGAAATGGACAGCATCATAAAACATTAGTATTGGATTTTGCAGCAGAAGAATCTGGGCTGTGGCGATTTCATCTTTGCATAGAAAAATATATTTAACAGGAATCCATGTCCATCTGCTGATCAACATGGAAACCATTGAATGTGAAGCTGCTGAGCTGAGAGCTGTTGGGGACCTTGTTCTCTTTTTGTTTCCAGCCCTGACACATCTGAGACGCGTCCCCTCTCGTCTTGGCTCACTTGCTGTTTGAAGCGGCGGCTTGGTCCACTCATCTCTGGAGCAGCAGCTCTGCCCCGTCTCGCTCTGTGAGGAGCGGCTGGCAGGGCGTGAGCAGGGCGTGAGCAGGGCCGTTACCCGGCCTCTGGAGGCGTCTGGGTGTAGTTCTGGTGGTGGTGGGTCGACCCACGCCAGCAGTTAGCTGAGGACACACCGTGCTCTGGTTTTGCAGCTGCAGTTGACCCATTAAAACTGGTTTCTCAGCGTAGAAGCCACACCTGAACAGAACGTTAACTTCTGGTTACAACGTCCTGGTGTCTCATTCATGCACCACTTTTTTCAGTCTTGGTTTCCCATCTGCATGTAGGGGAAAGTCAAGCAGAGCAGGCAGGAGATGTTTTGATTCTCTGTGTGCTAAACTTAGCTCTCTGCCCTCCCACGGATTCATTCACAAAATAAGATCAAAGCCCAGAACCTTGTGCCTTCGCTACCAGTCAGTGTTTACAGTAACTGGAGAGGTGATGGGGGAGTTTTTATTCGAGCTCTGTTCCATTCAGGAGTTAAAACCACAAGAGCTGAAAAACAAGCAAAGGCTCTGACAGGAGGCACGTTCACGGAGGGTCCGTTAGAAGGTTCCACCGCTCTCCCGGACAAACACAGCCCTCCCCTCAGTGTAAGTCCCAGGTGTCAGCGCTGGGGGTGAAGCCGGTTGTGAATGTGATTGTGTGTCCAAACGGATGAACTGATCTGGTTAAACGTTGAGGTCTGTGTGACGCGCTCCCTCTCGGCCGATTCTGCTCCTGTAACTGCGTCTGGACACCCGTGAATGTAAAGACATTTGAGGACTCAATTGATACTGATTTTATGAAATCGCCCTCATGTCAGACTTTGCTCTCAAACCGTGTCGTCCAAGGAACCGCCGTCTTCGTTAGAGGAAAGTCAAGTAACTTTTTTTTTCACACACCTTCAAAGCCACGCTGTCTTTTAAGCTCCACTGAAAACAAATGGAAAAAGTGTTGAGTTTCTCTATCAGCTGAATGGTTGAGGAAACCGTTAGTCACTGCAGATGTTTTCAGGTGTTTGTGGTTTCTTGAAATTAGCGCTCAATTATGAAAAGACCAAGGTTTTAGTTCATCCCTCAGCACTCAGTGAACCTCGTCTGTAGCTCTGAGCCCTTGGGGCTCCAATGCTATGACGTCATCCAGCTCTTTATCGCAGCAGAAGCTTCCAGGTGACCTCACCTGGATGAGGCTCAGCAGGTCTGTGGAGCGAACCAGGCTGAACAAGCTCTATGATGAACGCGGTGTCTAGTGTGGTGTAGTAAACATGAAGTGAGATGTTGTACCAAAAGAAGTCTGTTCTTAAACGCAGATATTCAAGTCACAGCGCTTCTGTGTAGTTTTTGTGTATGTTTGAATTCCTTGGTTTATTGATCAGTGACATCAGATCTGAATCTCTTGCTGTTGTCTGTTTTGTTGGGGACCAGGTTCAGTCTGATGAAAACAGTAAACAGTGGTTTTCAGCATAAGTGTTTTTCTTCTTCGTCTTCCTGTGACAGAAGCATCTGTGGCTTCTTGAGTGATTGTTTTCCATGAAAGTGGAAACCGACCGTAATCTGAGCAGAAGCAGGAACGCTTCCTCCCCAGCGCCGCGGAAAGCATGAGCGAGCGCTTCCTCTCCTCTCCCCGCGTGATGTCATCATTGTTTGTGATAACGACGCTTTGATTAACCAGCCTCATCCTGCATCTGAACCACACTTCCTGCTCAGCGCGAAGGCGCTCGCACACAGCACCGGCGCCACTCGTAGTCAGAAACACACTTCAGCTCGTTACACTTCAGTCGTTTATTGCAAAGACATGTAAAACAAGCCGTTTCTCAGATAAAGTTAAACATCAGCTCATTTCTCGTACCATTTCACACAAAACTGGGTTGAAAAAGCTTATCTGAAATTAGTTCCCTGAGAGTTTTGTCTTTTGTTCACAGCCAGGCACAAGACATCATTCATAACTTACTACATGGTGGTGATAGTGTCTCCTAGCAACAGAAAAATCCAAAGTATGTACAAGGATAAAACGCATAACAACAAACGTTGACGTTTGGTACATGATGAGCTGAGGCAGGGAGACGCTCGTGTTCGCGTCCAGCGCTGAAGGAACCTGCTGCTCTGTTCATGTAAATGTCCCAAAATGTCAAACTACAAAAGGATTTACTTACACTTTTCTACAGTACAATCACCCAAGCTGTCAGTTCTGTTTGAATAGTAAGTAAAGAAATATTCACTGACCCCTAAAAGTAAAAAATAACACTGCAAATCAGTTTTGACTGCACGGTCCATCAATGTCCATCGTGTCCCTGAATGTCCTCGTGTCCTCGGCTCCTGGAGCTCGGCTCTTCCTCCTCCTCCTCCTCCTCCTCCTCCTCGGGGACGAGCTCACTCCTGCAGGCTGCTGCTGTGGTGGTGCGTGAGGGCCCTCTGGAAGTCCTCGGAGGCGTTGAGGTGCTCGGCGACGCCCGGGTGCTCGTAGCCGCGGTAGAAGTGGCCGCTGGGCTGCTGCGTGTAGTACAGGAGCTGCCTGGCGAACAGCGGCTCCACCTGAAACGGCAAAGTCATGAAGCCATGAAGAGGCAGCGCTTAACCAGACCCCACACACACACACACACACACACACACAACGAGCAGACGCGGCCAACGACGGACCAGGCTCAGAACCTGAGAAGTCAAGGTTCCTGTTCAGATGTAGGTGTTTCTGTGGTCAGACGCTCTCATGTCATTTAGGGGAAAAGGTCTGAAAAGTAAAACCAGCTCAGGTTCAGTGAAAGAGTCCGAGTCCCAGCGGCCGCAGAGCCGAGGCTCAGCTGGAGTTAAACAGCAAAGCCCAGATGCAGTGACTGGTCCCGCTTCAGCGCTGCCTCTGGACCCGAGTCTAGAGGAACGGAGAGGCTGCTGCTGAAGGGGTAATGAAGAAGTCGCTACAGACTTTCATATCAGGCTTACAATTTCAAATCCCATTTTCACTTTTGAGTGGCTGCTTTCACAGTTGACTCGTGAATGTGTGAAGCCGCGTCACCTGGACTGTGAGGGTCCGTCGTTGTCTCTGCGGGTCCAGACACTCGTCCCCGAAGCTCAGCAGGACCTGGAAGCGCGGCAGCGGCCGCCCGTGGAGCCCGTAGCTCTGGATCTCTGCAACAGAGCGCACCCGTGAGCCCACATTCAAATGAATTCAGCAGAACTTCACCTGAAGTGACATTTGGGGTGATTCGCACGGAAAGTCCTGGTCACAACGTATGCAGATTGAATTAGCTGTGACTTCCACAGCTGGGGCTGTCGTGGAGAGTGGGCGGCTCACGTGACAGATGACTTATCACACGTATGACTGGCGCCGCGCTGGGGGTGACATTTGGGGGCTTTTGTTGTACTTCGCTGTTCTTAGAAGGTTGTTTTAGGGCAAAGACATGAGGCCCAGATCTGATCAAACCGAGCTTGTTTGAGGTTAAAGTGAGTGAAGCTGTTTTATGTTTGTGTAAGTTACTGAAGCTTTACACTTCTATCACTGCATCCTGGAGTTTGTCCATTAAAGCAGCAGCTACAGGTTGGTGCCTGGTGCTGTATCACAGGCTGATGACACCGCAGCTCTGTTCATGAACCGTGTGTGTGTGTGTGTGTGTGTGTTTCTGTGTGTGTGCGCGTGCGTGCGTGTGTTTCTGTTTTCTGTATGTGTGTGTGTTTCTGTGTGTGTGTTTCTATGTGTGTGTTTCTGTGTGTGCGCTTCCGCCTCCCTGCTCATTGTTACCTGTCAGGTAGTCCTGTGTGTGTGTGTGTGTGTGTGTGTGTGTGTGTGTGTGTGTGTGTGTGTGTGTGTGTGTGTTTCTGTGTGTGCGTGTGTGTTTCTGTGTGTGCGTGTGTGTGCGTGTGTGTTTCTGTGTGTGCGCGCGTGTGTCTCTGTACGTGTGCGTGTCTGTGTGTTTCTGTTTTCTGTATGTGTGTGTGTGTGTGTGTGTGTGCGTGTGTGTGTTTCTGTGTGTGCGTGTGTGTTTCTGTGTGTGTGTGTGTTTCTGTGTGTGCGCGCGTGTGTGTCTCTGTATGTGTGCGTGTCTGTGTGTTTCTGTTTTCTGTATGTGTGTGTGTGTGTGTTTCTGTGAGTTTCTGTGTGTGCGTGTGTTTCTGTTTTCTGTATGTGTGTGTGTGTGTGTTTCTGTGAGTTTCTGTGTGTGTGTGTGTGTTTCTGTGTGTGTGTGTGTGTGTTTCTGTGTGTGCGTGTGTGTGTTTCTGTGTGTTTCTGTGTGTGCGCGCGTGTGTGTCTCTGTATGTGTGTGTGTGTCTGTGTGTTTCTGTTTTCTGTATGTGTGTGTGTGTGTTTCTGTGTGTGTGTGTGTGTTTCTGTGTGTGCGCGCGTGTGTGTCTCTGTATGTGTGTGTGTCTGTGTGTTTCTGTTTTCTGTATGTGTGTGTGTGTGTGTTTCTGTGTGTGTGTGTGTGTGTGTGTGTGTTTCTGTGTGTGCGTGTGTGTTTCTGTGTGTGCGCGCGTGTGTGTCTCTGTACGTGTGCGTGTCTGTGTGTTTCTATTTTCTGTATGTGTGTGTGTGTGTGCGCGTGTGTGTGTTTCTGTGTGTGCGTGTGTGTTTCTGTGTGTGTGTGTGTTTCTGTGTGTGCGCGTGTTTCTGTGTGTGCGCGTGTTTCTGTGTGTGCGCGCGTGTGTGTCTCTGTATGTGTGCGTGTCTGTGTGTTTCTGTTTTCTGTATGTGTGTGTTTCTGTGAGTTTCTGTGTGTGCGTGTGTTTCTGTTTTCTGTATGTGTGTGTGTGTGTTTCTGTGTGTGTGTTTCTGTGTGTGCGCGCGTGTGTGTCTCTGTATGTGTGCGTGTCTGTGTGTTTCTGTTTTCTGTATGTGTGTGTGTGTGTGTTTCTGTGAGTTTCTGTGTGTGCGTGTGTTTCTGTTTTCTGTATGTGTGCGTGTGTGTGTGTGTTTCTGTGAGTTTCTGTGTGTGCGTGTGTTTCTGTTTTCTGTATGTGTGCGTGTGTTTCTGTTTTCTGTATGTGTGTGTGTGTGTTTCTGTGTGTGCGCCTCCGCCTCCCTGCTCATCGTTACCTGTCAGGTAGTCCTGCGTGTGCAGGATTTTGGTGGGGATCTCCCGCTCCAGCTTGTTGGGCTTGTCTGCGTAGGGGGACAGGCCTCCCTGCCAGTAGACCCTGCTCTGGCACTGCCGCTTGGCGTAGAGGCCGTCTGCGCGCATCCACAGCAGGACCCCCCGGTCCAGGGGCGACGGGGGGCTCGGGGGACACTCGTCCGCCCTCCTCTGGGCGGAGACGCCGTCCACGGGCAGCGGCACCACCTCAGGCCGGCCGGGCTGCAGGTAGTGCTTCTCGTCCTGGGAGCACGGAGTGATGTGGCAGCCGTCGGGGGAGGAGGTGGTCACCTCCCGCAGGAGGATGTCCTGGTAAAACACAGTCACGTGGAGGCGGAAGTCTGGATGGGAGACAAGAGGAGCGGGTCAGACGGCACCTCCACGGTCCGAGGCAACGGCAGCTGCAGGTCCGTTCATTAAAGCTGGACTTACTGACCTTTGGCCACTGGGGGCAGCACAGCGTCTAACCTGTTTACCTGTGCTGCGTTCAAGGACCTTCTGTACAGAGCGTGGAGCTCACCTGTGAGCGCCTCCGCCGACCTGATGCTGGCGTCCAGCGAGAACGGCGACGGCTGGCTGTCGGCCGGTCCGTACGAGTAGATGGAGGCTCTGAGCTGGTACCCTGCAGGCACACGTCAGACAGAGCTCAGCTCAGCACAGACTGGACCGGAAGCGGCCCCAGAGCGTGAGTGGGAGCGGCAGCGTACCGTTCTCCATGGGGGGGCCCTGCCACGGCAGGCTGCGGGGGGGGCAGGGGCACTGCGTGAAGGACAGCTCGGGCAGAGACGCCTGCTCCTGGCAGTAGTCCCTCCAGCTGCATTCTGGGGGAGCCATGTACTGTGGCATCTGCACAGAGACAGCGGTCAGAGCGTCGCGCTGCGTTCACTGAACCCCGGGAACGTCGTCTCATAGATAAGTGGTGACCACTCACTTGTGTGGTGGGGAATGTTTAGTTTAGATCATTTCTAAGTTATGAGTCTGCGTATAATGTACAATAATGTGATCACGGCTCGATATGACACATGTGGCAGAATATAAGTTTCAGGTACTTTACATCTTGAAAGATGAACCAGTGAGTCATTCATGCGTTCACAGCAGGTTAGTGTGCGTTTCTGCTGTGACTTGAAGTCTCGGCTCATTTCCATGTGTATGAAAATCACCTGCGTCTGCAGCGCGGGGTAGGACGGGTGCACCGGGTAGCTGACCGGGCTCAGAGGACTGTCCTCCTGCCGGGGTCCTGAGGGCAGAGACGGAGCAATCACACACCTTCACCGGCGCTGCGCTCTTTGGCGTTCTGAGCGGAGCCTCGCTGTGACGTCACACACACACACACACACACACACACACGCGGCGGCTCGGTACTGACTCTTCTTGGCGCCCTCCGGGATGATGCGGTACACTTTGTACGGGTCGGAGATGTCCAGCTGGCTCCGCTCCACCAGCTCCTCGAAGTCGTTGCTCTTGTTGAGGGCGCAGCGGAGCCGCGTCTTCCAGGTCGGAGGATCCGGTTTGTCGATGCCCTCCCGAAACTTGCCTTTAAACAGCGCCCAGGCCTGAAGACAGGGCATCCGTCAAACGTCATTAGTCATTAAAGCGATGAGCGGCTGCTGTTGAGCTGAGGTTCAGCGCCGCGGCTCGAATGGAAACGTTCAAGTCGTTTATTAGATCGCTGTGATGCGTTTCCGGACCTGTTACCTGCATCTGTTGTAATCTGTTCTTAGTGGTTAATTCCACCGTACAATGCGCGTCATACACCCGTTAAAGCGCAGAAACGGGACGGGACGCTGACTTCTTCAACTTCCCCCACGGCGCACGTTCTGCGCGCTCGCGCGGGGACGCGCGGCTCCTTACCTTGAACAGCGCGGCGTCCTCGTCCCGGTTGTAGTCCTGCTTCCCCGCGTGTTTCCACGGTATCCTGAAGATGCTTTTCTCGTCGTTCTCCCACACCAGGCCGGGGTATTTCCCGCAGTCCACCTGCTCGATGAGCCACTGGCGCAGCTTCCCGTTGCCGCTGCTCCCGGAGCCTCCGTAATCCACCTCGGGGTTCATCTCTGCCAGACACACGCGCGACACCTCCACTGCTGAGTGCTGCAACGCAATGGGATGTTTTGAAAGTGTAGCAGAGAACAATGAGCCGCTCCGCCGAGTGAAGGTTAAGCCCCTGATCTCCCACGCGCGCCCTGAGCGCCCTGGGAGCCGGTCGCAGTGGTCTTACCTGCGAAACTCGAAACCCGTCAGGTTTTGAAATCACTCAGTCTCAGAAAGCCCTCATCATTACGACGGGCCCGCTTAAATCCTCCAGCCTATGCGAGCGGGGGGGCGGAGACACGCCGGGGATGCTGAGGAGGACGCACCTGCTGCCGCTCGCTACTGCGAAGCTTATCAGTGCGCGCGCAGCGGCCGATCTCCAGTAAGACACCGGGGGAAACCCTGCCGGCGTCAGTCTGCTGTCACACACCCGCACACGTGGAAAATCATGGGACTGAGACAAAAACAATTCTTTGAAATGATAAAGCCTTACGAAAAGTAAGTGTAGAGCGGTCCAGCGGTGCGCGTCTGTTCCCGTTGGAAGATTAAGTAGAACAGCGGCGTTACAGATAAAACTGACACGAGGCGCGTGTCGTGGTTTGATCGAATCTATTACAGGAATATTACAGAGGAACAAACTACACAAGCGTCGAGTTTCCACCGAAACAAGTATCGATACCACAATATCAAATATTTACTTTGGACGCCGAGAAACAAAAAGTGTAGTTTTTGTAATGTCATTAAATGGTCCATTGACAATAACTAGTCGGTAATTAGAGCAGTGACGTCAGATGTTACTAAACCCTTCGGACTGAGACGTCAGTTGTTTTATTAGTTTAATGTCAAAAAGAATTTACTGTTACTGTCACAGTCTAGAAATACTAGATTGGTATCAGATTAGATTAGACAACAATCAGTGCTACATTTAAAATATTACTTGATAAATGATGATAAATAATTAAATATATATATATATATATTAAAAAAGAAATAATTAGTTGAACTCATGGTGTTAACAGATTGTGTCTTTGAGGTTTAATAATAATAATCAGATTCAGAGGAGAATTTATAAAGTAGCAGAAAATGGTAAAAGCATGAAATAAAAGTTACTTTCCACCTCATGTTTCAATGTTGCATGAATTGACAAACACGCTTTAGCAAAAATCCTGCAATAAACATGGAGATAAGTGTGATGCTGCTTCAGTGGAGGCCTCCAGCTGTGGGTCCGAGGCCAAAGCGGGAGCTGAGAGCTCTGGCTGTGGACAGCGTGTTCGTGCCGCGCCGTCGCGCTTGGCCGCCCGTGCGTGTTGTTTTGACAGTTAGAGAAGGACATGACATGACGAAAGGGACTCGTGATATCGGCTTGAAAGAAAGTCCCCTTTCACATGAGAGCAGACGCTGCTTAACGAGAGCCTCCGTCTGCAGCATCAGCAGCTGCTGAGTGACGGTGCGTTCAGGTTCCCCTCGTGGAGCGTTCAGGACCGGAGCTTCGAGCTAAAAGGGCCTCGACGTCCTCGGCGTCGCTGAAGGACCTCCTCCCGTACCTGTCGCTCCACCAGGCTCGGTACTGGAGCAGGGAGAGCAGGGGCGCTCATGACACAAAGCACCCGGAGGCTGGACTCAAAGCCAGCTGCTCTCAGCTCATCACACGTGCAGATGTTACTACGGCCTTCCTCTGATTTCTATCTGTCTCTCTCTACATACACTACCGTTCAAAAGTTTGGGGTCACATAGAAATGTCCTTATTTTTGACAGAAAGGCACCTTTTTGCAATGAACGATTCAGAAATACACTGTGGCTGCAGTGTAGTAATGGTACAATGTGTCTGATCATTGCGTCAGAAGGCCCAGATGACCTCCACAAATTAACATCCAGATGCCAAAGACCTGCAATGCTGTGATCGCTGCAAATGGAGGATTCTTTGACGAGAGCAAAGTTTGAAGGTTAAAAAAAAATATTTCAAATACAAATCAATATTTTTAACCTTTTCAATGTGACTATATTTTCTATTCTAACGGTTGTGTATATATATATACTCTTGTTGTACTTTCTTGTTTACTGTGTGTGTGTGTGTGTGTGTGTGTGTGTGTGTGTGTGTGTGTGTGTGTGTGTGTGTGTGTGTGTGTGTGTGTGTGTGTGTGTCTGTCTTTCTGTGTGTCTGTGTGTCTGTCTGTCTGTCTGTGTGTGTCTGTGTGTGTGTGTGTCTGTCTGTCTGTCTGTGTGTGTCTGTGTGTGTGTGTGTGTGTGTCTGTCTGTCTGTCTTTCTGTGTGTGTGTGTGTCTGTCTGTCTGTCTGTCTGTCTGTCTGTCTGTCTGTGTGTGTGTGTGTGTGTGTGTGTGTGTGTCTGTCTGTGTGTGTCTGTGTGTGTGTGTGTGTCTGTCTGTCTGTCTGTCTGTCTGTCTGTCTGTGTGTGTGTGTGTGTGTGTGTGTGTGTGTGTGTGTGTGTGTCTGTCTGTCTGTCTGTCTGTCTGTCTGTCTGTCTGTCTGTCTGTCTGTCTGTCTGTCTGTCTGTCTGTCTGTCTGATGGCCGTGTGCTGTCACTCACCGTGGGCAGCTCTGTGTGTTCAAACTCCTCCAGCTGCCGTAGGAAGCCCAGGTTGGGCCCCGCACACGGCCTGGACGCCCTCACCGCCGCCAGAGAGTCCACCCAGCCGTGGCCCGTCACCGTCATGATGTAGGCCACCACCAGCGTGACGCTGCGCGACACTCCTGCCACACTGAGAGCAGCGAGCATCAGCTCAACACACACACACACACACACACACACACACACACACACGCTCTTTACTGTACAAAGAAGTGAAACCCCCTTTTCCTAAAGTTGTGGTTAAATGTCTGATTTTGCACGTTTTGGAGAGGAGGAGATGAAAGCTTTAAGCAAAGTCGCGTGGGGCCGGTCCTGCTGCTGATGTGGCTGAAAATGAAAGTGGGGTTAATAAAACATGAAGACCTCCGGCCGCTGATCCACGAGGCCGATGTGATGTGATGACGTATCAAACTGGGAGTAACTCCACTACCGGCGTGAACCCACCAGTGGACGAGGCAGCCCTCGCCCTTCAGGCGGCAGCCGTGGATGAACGCGATGCTTTCCCTGAAGAACTGGCTCCTGTGAGATCACAGATCACAGTGGGTCCATGTACTCGTCAAGGCAGAAAGCGTGAACATGACAGCGTTCACAGGTCATAACAAGTACTCACAGGTTTTGCTTGGAGTGGTCAGAAGCAGATATGCAGAGGTACGTGATGTCCTGCAGGGACGAGAGGAGCGTTCAGAAGCGCCGCTCTGAGCCCTGAACCAAGCTGCTTCCTGTGTGCCTGAAACCCTGACCTGCTCCGCTGCTGCCGGGTCACCACATACCCATCATAACGTGTGTTGTGCACCTGGCCAGAAACCACCCTGTCCCGTAATGACTGCACTGCTGCAACCCCCCGAGGCCTCTGGGGCCCCGAGCGGCTGGAGGTGCTCCAGACGCGGCCGCACGCAGCGCCGTGCGGGCGGAGCATAGCGCACGCAAACATGAAGCTGTAAATCTGGGCAGGAAGAGCTGGGTTATGCAAAGGACTCATATCTGCAGCATCGCTCATTATGGCTGTGACTCAGTGGCAGTATTTATAAAATCAAAGCCACATCACATCTGGGGCGCACCCCCCAGATGTTCGCTGCAGCCTGGGGCGATTTGCACAAACCTTCTCCCGTCAGACAGCGTGTTGATCAGACGGGCTCAGAAGAGGCCACGTCCGACCGAGACCTGCTGGTTGCAAATTTCACCTTCCTCCCTCAGGAACCGACGAGCCGTCTTCCAAGAAATCGACCAGTCCGCAGTTTGACTGTTGGGTATGCAAACGACCCGTCCCATCTGGCCACTTGGGCTGAACTGGTGAAAACAGGCCTGAGTCATTCTGCACCTCAGAACCAGAAAAGGCTGCGTCGTGCGAGCGGAGGCGGCGTCCCAGGATGAGCCGCCGGTGCCGGGCCTGGATCGGGTCGGAGCGGAGACCGACCCGGAGCCCAAACCTGCACACAGTCTTGGTGGTTGACCAGTTTGGGTAGTGATACTGTCATAGTGGAGAGTTGCTGTTTCTCTTCACTGTTCAATGAAACATACAAGCATCGACAGAGAAAGTGCAGAAGTCTCTGAGCACTTTTCATCCTCGCTTTCAGCAAGAAAAGATGAAAGTTGTGAAAGCGGACGCTGAAGATCTCAGTTGGATCATGTGCAAAAGACAGCGCTTTAAAAGCAGGTGATAATAAGTAAACAGATGAATCATTTCAGACTAAGAGGAGGTTTATGTATCACACATACTGACCTAGGATCAGGTCCCAATAAACACACTCACTGTAAGAAAGAAAATTACTCCAGAAAGACATTCCTTAAATAAACTATGTAACAACATTCATGTTTAGTTGAGACTAAAAACTTTTCCTGCATCTGTTTCCAAATGTGAGTCAGTTCGAGTGAAGCAGCTGCTGATTCATACACAAATGGGCAACGTCTAAATGCAGTGCTGAAAAAGCCAGAAAGCTTTTTTAAATGCGGTTCCACTTTCAGGACTTTTACAGAGTTTGAGCAGCTGAAAGGATCATGTGTGAAAAGTATCATGTAGCATCATGGTGCATCTGCAACACAGCTGCACACACACACACACACACACACACACACACACACACACACACACACACACACACACACTCACCCACACACACACACACACACACACACTCACCCACACACACACACCCACACCCACACGCTCACACACATGCTCACACACACGTCGAGTGGAAACTGTGCAGAAATTCGCTGCGATCCCACGCGACACAGCAGTGAAAACGACTTACTCAGTGAAACCTGGTGAATTCCAGGTGGCGACACACGAGTCAAACAAGGTTTTCATGCTGTGACTTTGAAGTGGTTGAATTTTGCACCGTCCAAGATTTTGATGTGTGTTTGAGCTAAACTACTGGCTTCCTTCTTGTCCTTTCATAAACCAGAATACGACCTCACATGTTAAAGGCGACATCTCAGAAGACGCTGTAGCAAAAAGCAAAGCGTGATTCGCTTCATCTCTACTTCCCGCCAGGGAATAATTCAGCTATTTTAGTTGTCCATGACTGGAAGAATTTTGTTGTTTTGTTTTAAAAGTTCATCAGAAGCCCAAAATTTTGGGCTTATTTCTGTTATCACTAATTGTAATGATTAAAGCAGTATTAACTTTTAGCTGCAGCCCTGAAGAGTTCAATTCAAGGAGGAACGTGCGGCAGCTCAGCGCTGCTGCCAACATTTGACACTTTCACAATGACTGGGCTGAACGACACCCGGTTCAGGGCGGGTGGAGTGGTTTGGGCTGGGGTCGGGGGTCGCGCGGGCCGACCCAGGTCGACCCAGGCTCACCTCCAGGACGGGTGCAGCTGTGTCGTGGATGGACAGGATGTGGGTGATGTTGTGCTGAGCCAGAAGCTCCTTGTCTCGAGCATCTGTGGAGCACAAACAAAGTCAGGAAATTGCAAATATTGCTCCCATCCAATCACAAATCATGGCGTATGCGTTCAAACCTATATTAAGCATCGGGTACCTGACAACAAGGCCCCTCCTCACCCACTCCCAAAGCAGGAGGCCACATTTGCCTTACGGCTCTAAAGTTTTGCTCTGGTTTTGAACTGAAAGAAAAACCGGAAAACCAGTGTTTCTAAAACAGTCCAACAGCTTGTCCCAAAAGCAAGAAGCTGTCATTGTTTTAATCAAATTTTGTTCTTTGAAAGGAAGCCGAATGTTCTCTACCTTGGACAGATGTGTCTGCACTTTTTTTCTCAAGCTTTGCAAGTTTTGCAGGAAGCTGCTAATGGCACCAGTCCAGACCAACATGAGTGAGGCTCCTGCCAACGTTCAGGCCCAGCTGCATCTGTCTGGAGCCCTTGGTGAACGTGTAGCAGTGGTTGAATCACAGCTGGATTCAGCTTTGGAGCAGGAACCCCACAGGTTCTTCCTGGAGCCGTGGATTCGATCTGCACAGCGTCCAGGAAGAACCTTGGACCCAGAACCTCATATCCCACAGCTTCTTACGTTAAAACGTCTATTCAAACCAGTCTAATGCTACAGGAAACCCAACAATCCCACTGAGCAGCACCAGGAGGAACCTCCAGCACAACCAGACACTGGGTGAGCGGCCATCTGCCTCCACCGGTCGGCGGAGGACACAGCACCACTGTTTGTTCACAGACAGCAGTGATTCAAAAATAAAACCTCGGAATAATAGTATAGTATAGAATGCCTTTAATAAAATGTAATAAAATGGGTTTGTGGAGATTTGTGACTTTGGAGATCAGATCTTTATTATTATTATACTTTTTATAATTATGAGAGTAATTGTAATTACAATTACTCAATTACAATTAGTAATTGAGTAATTGTTTAAATATAATTATTTAGTAACAATATGTTGATCAGAGATGAACCTTTAATGATGTGTTGAGTTTGTGGTCCTGCATTTTTTAGTGTCTATTACAGCTTCTGAGATATTGGTTTATTTTGTCTAAATTCTTCGACCTGTCTCCTACTATTTTGTAAAAAATATGCTGTAAAACTAAATCCAACATCTGGTTCATATTAAAAAGTGCCAGGTTTCCTATTTGACAGCTGGTCCCTGAACATCTCATGTTCATACATTACGAATCTTCCCGTTGAAACCAGTGTGTTTTATTTGAAGATGATAAAAGCACAAGCTGATGGCTGCATTTGTTGCTGTGGAAAGATGAAGACTGGAGGGACACCCCCACGCCATGGGGCATCCCCTCCCACACCCCCCACACCCCCGCTATGAGCAGCCTCCTCCAGCTGCTGGGCTACGCAGCCTCCGCTCACACGGGATGAAACACGCTGCCTTTGCATCAAAACGCTCGAGTTCAGTCGCGGTGCGCTGCTCGGCCGACTCTCCACTCTATTGAAACCGAGCCAGTGTCACATCTCACCACATGCCGTCCTATGAGGAACTGAAACACTCTACTACATTAGCCTGAAAATATATTAAAGGTTTACTCTGTAGTCGGGAGGCAGAGCAGCTCACCTTTTAAATTCCCAAGATAAAGATCAGGCAGGATCTGCAGGAAGTGAATGGAGTTAAACAGAGTCGTCCACGTGAAACAAGAAGAAGCAGCTGTGACACGTATGATGTTTGAAGGGGACCCTACCTTGCTCATTCCACTGCCCATTTCTGCCAGAGGTCTGAGCAAAGGACGAACAAGTAGCACAGTTCAAGGTCGCGGCCCAGATTTTGAGCTTTATGAGAAGCGTGTCCTCCAGCGTTGGCTCCAGTCGGATCCTCGCGTTGGAGGCAGGTCGTCCTGAAGCGCTCGGTCCCGGTGCTGAGCGCGTGCTGCTTGAGGTGACATAATGCGACCTTGGAGCTGAACACCCAGTTTGGATGTTTATATTTAGAGCAGCAGTGCGTCATGGGACGGTGGATGGGCACATACCAGCCGGACAAATGGTTTCGGGCCGGAGGCCAGAGACTGGAGCCAACGCTGCCTCTCCCCTGAGGCCTTAAGCCGCGGGAGCGCTCCCAAGTCAGACTTAGGGAAAACTCAATGAACTTTTCATCTGAATTAGTTCTTAATTATGAGTGAACAACACTCTGGGATGTGCAGCAGTGACTGCATTTTCATTATTGTTGGAGGTTCTGGGGACTGAAAGCGTGGTGAACCCTGAAAATCAGTAGACATCACCAAGGTCATTGGGGTTCATCCTCTGAGAACCAGGAACAAGACCCGGACCCCAGGTCGCCTGCCCTCCACAGAGGTCCAGGTAGGAGAACAATCACATCAACCACACGGAGGTGCTGAGGAGAAGGTCTCCACCTGCAGACTGGGTCAAACCGTGGCAGATCAGCCAGGAAGGCAACATTTAAAAGATTTTAGGAGCTGGAACCAAAATGTATAATACCAATATTTCACATTACAGCAGTAAAATGTTTAGGTTAACACTATGGTTTAAAGTGTGAGCAGCAGGTGATTCAAGAGAACAAAACAGATGATCAGCAAAATGACAAGGGTTCAACCTCTGGTGGCCACGAACATCTGCACAGTGTCATAGCAACCGCCTCGACGGCTGCTGAAGCGTTTCATAATAAAAACTGTCAACAGCTTCAGCATCGGATGAACCTCTGACACTGGAAAACAAAACATTCAGGTTAACGCAGGAAGTCATGGCACTCATCAGCTCGTTGCTTACAGCTGCTTCTGATTTGATGCTAATAAGCCTGATTGTATCTTGGTACTAAGAATTTCCCCGTTGACTTTAGATCCTGCGCGTGGACGTCCAGATCTGCTCGGGTCGCTGCGTTTCCAGTAAACGGCGCTGCGCCTGCGACGCTCTCTCTGAGGCACTGAAGGTATTTTTAGCCCGGCTGTGTCATGTTGTCTTGTGTTCCTGTGTGGTTCAGTGTGCGACGCGCTGACAGGCAGAACAGGGTGGAGGCGTTTACAAAAAGCCGCC
Organism: Betta splendens; assembly: GCF_900634795.4. Classification (NCBI taxonomy): domain Eukaryota; kingdom Metazoa; phylum Chordata; class Actinopteri; order Anabantiformes; family Osphronemidae; genus Betta; species Betta splendens. The sequence goes on from NC_040884.2 coordinate 1,740,512, forward strand.
TGGGTCTGAGCAGCGCCCGTCGCAGCCGCGGACGGCGCCGCTCGCGTGGGCGCTCGCGCCTGAATCACTATAAAGGCAGGAAAAGGCACAAGCTTCAGCTCACTCTCAATTGGAAGTCACATTGTTTCACTAATCAATGGGTGTTTGGGTTTTCTTAGGGATTTCAGGTTCACATATGACGTGTCAAAACGACTGTACTGATTCACAGATTCTTCAGATTAACAAACATGAGTTTTTTGTTAACCGAAATGCGTAGCGGGGAATCAAAGTCCTGCAGAACAGTAGTGGAATTTGTTCTGTTACGTTTGATGAGGGATGATTGACAGGCTGGAGACAGACAGGAAGGACTAGTTTAATAATGGGACCTCAGGTTCTATGGGTTCAGATGACTAGAACCCTAAAGCAGTTTTGGGTCAGCATGGACACCGGTACCATGGACGAACACAAGAAAAATAAACAGGTTCTGGGTACTTATTTTACTTTCTTCTCCGTAAAAGCCGTTTTTGGCAAACTGTTGTTGTATTTTTGTGGAGTTTGACCCACACAATTGGCTTTCATTACATTTTCAACCTTTAGGTAAATGTTGCCTTTCGCTTCGTTTTCGTGCTTTCGTTTTAAAACCGACGTCACTAAAGGCTCAGTGGAAAGTGTCGAAACTAAATCCAACTTCCAGAATCCCATAAAAACACGTAGCGGGCGCAAGATTACGCACCGTGACCTCTGCCCGGTGGAGAAAATAGAGGAGGAAGAGGAGGAAGAGGAGCCGCACGCACGCACGCACGCACGCACGCCTGCAGGTCGGAGACATGTCGCTGTTTATTCTCGGAGGACGCTTGTGTTCGAGCGGAGCTCGGTTCGGCAGAGAAGCCGTCCGGACCTGCAGGTAAGTGTCCGCGTCTCCACCGTCACACGTGCGCGATTAGACGCGCAAACGAGCAGGAAAAGGCTTCGCTGTGACAGAATTAGTGCAGGAGCAGGTTGACAACAGGCGCATTCAAGCCGCTAGATGGCGCTGAAGCTCCGGGCGACGCAAAGGTCTGTGGACGATGGCGTTTGATCACGGTGTGACTGATGAGACCGATGGTCTTGGAGCTGTTCTGCTGTGTTTTATTCTACAGCGTCCGTCTCTCTGCAGCTCGTCTGTGACCTCAGGCCGGCAGCGTGTGAATGGAGTGGACCTGTACTTCGAGCAGACGGGCCGAGGGGGACACGCTGTGCTGCTGCTTCCTGGTGCTCTGGGTAAATGCACCTTGTCGCTGTTAAAACACATCTCTCCATCAGAACTACACGTTCTAGCTGGTGTCTTTTCTACTACAGGAAGCACAAAGACAGATTTCGGCCCTCAGCTTCAGTCTCTCAATAGGGAGCTCTTTACTGTCGTGGGCTGGGACCCGCGCGGTTACGGCCGATCCCGTCCGCCACACAGAGACTTTCCCACTGACTTCTTTGAGCGTGATGCGAAGGACGCTGTGGACCTGATGAAGGCAAAGCCGTCCTCCCTGCAGTACCGAGCTGAAGTGGTTACGGTGGATGCAGGTGTCCACAGTGACTGCAGACGGTTTGTAATCATTGTCCGTTCTCTGGCAGACGCTGGGCTTCAGCGGGTTCTCTCTGCTGGGCTGGAGCGACGGAGGCATCACGGCTCTGATAGCAGCAGCCAGGAACCCCCGCCTGATCAGAAAGATGGTCATATGGGGAGCCAACGCTTTCGTTTCTCAGCAGGACCTCCAGCTCTATGAAGGTGCTCCCTCGGGACCCGCCATCTTCTTGGAGAACTGTTCGACCTGTGCAGGTTTGATCTTTACTTTCTGTGCTTGTTGTCAGCCGTCCGCGACGTCTCCAGGTGGAGCGCGAGGATGAGACAGCCCATGGAGGACGTGTATGGAGCTGAAGCCTTTGCTAAAACCTGGGAGGCCTGGGTGAATGGGGTGGCTCAGTTCATTCACAGACCAGAAGGTCAAGATCGACCACCAGCTGAGATGTTTTAACTGAGGTTCACCCATTTCACATCTTCAAGATAATGTCTTCTGCTTAGGGAGTATCTGCATGGAGCTGCTGCCTCAGATCAGCTGTCCAACACTCATCATCCATGGAGAGAAGGACCCCATGGTGCCCAGCTTCCACCCACAGTACCTGCTCAAACACATCAAGGGCGCACGGTGAGTCAGCAAAGCTTTATTCATTGTGCCAATGTGCTTAATCAACACTTCCATCCCATAATCTAGATTACACCTGATGCCAGAGGGAAAACACAATCTCCACCTGAAGTACGCTGATGAATTCAACAAGCTGGTGGAAGATTTTCTGCAGGAGTGAAAGGAGCTGATGAGATGATGCTGGTTTAAGTAGAAACGTCACGAGAAACTCAGTTTAAGTGTGATTCTTGTCCAGCAGTCACTTATCCATGGCCTGTAAAGGTACAGTGTGTGTATATTAAACGGAAGATTAAAGACAAAGAGTTCCATAAAGCAGCTGAACTAATTGTTCTTTAAATTGATAATCTGAATATCTTGGTTTCTGTGTCTCTGAAGCTATTTCGTGCCTCACATCTACACGTTTTATCAAATAAGACCATTTGCACAACACACATATATGACGTGTGTATATATAAGAAGAAAGATCCCCAAGTTATTTACTCGTTATTCGTGTTTAGCCGGAATCGATTATGCGGCTCTGCACGTAGTCCCCTTGCGGATCGATTGCTTTGGTCTGCGTTTACTTTCAAACAGGAAGTATCCGTTTCCAGCGAACGCAACACGAGACGTTCGCGGCTAATTCACCTTAATGACTGAACAAAATGACAGAAGCCAACAACGGACCCGCCTTTGATGCCATTTCTCTTCATAACTTCTCGGAGAAGATCTTGGAGCAAGTCATCCACTTCCATGTGATGAAGCTGAGCGGCGGATTCTTCCTGTGGGTCGGTTCGGCTCCGGTTCTGTCCAACCTAGCGGTGTCGATGAGCAGCAGATACGTAAGTAAAACACTGCACAGACACGAAAACAAATAGACGTTTAACCCAGTCTATCGTTGGTCTATGAGTGGAACCTGGTTCTTCTGGTAAAAAAACAGAAGAAGCTGCTGAACGTTGGACTCCCTTCAGATGCAGTGTTTTCGCTTTCAGCAGCCTTCGCTGTTCTTTGCAGTGAACCATGTGTCAGTGTTTCTGTTTTCACTCACCATCTGCTGCGACCTTGCGTTTCTGATCCATCAACCTGCTTCTGACACTTCCTGCCTCCATCCATTCAGAGGGTAATCTAGACATTATGCGTCAGAGCCTATTATTGACCCTGACTGTTGCCGAACTGTCTGCAGGATTCTACGCCGTTATCAACACTAGTCATTGGGGATCCGTCCAACACGGCTCCCAATTCCTTGGCACAGAGATTAGGTGAAGTATGACACCATGACTCTGAAGACTTGCAGTGTAGTTTAGCGCTGCTGCAGCATTTTGTGCAGAGCCTACATTAAAAATGTTAATGATGTCTGTTTCTGTTTTGCAGCAAAGAAAACCAAAAAGCAAGTATTTGTGAGTTACAGTCTCCCAATGACCGACTCCAACATCAGTCTTCTGGTGGAGAACAGAATCAAAAAGGAGCTGGAGCTTCACCCTGAACACTTCTGATTCCGGCCGAGCTTCCTTTGGGACACGTAGCAGCTGCTTCTACCGTAATCACACACCAGACCCACACGTCACATCAAGTGTTCTTTTATTGACATAATAAATTAAGTGGTTTATTATCAAAACATGGAGGCCTATGGCTTTTTGTACAAATGCATCATATTAAAAAAATAAAACTTAGAAAACATCATTAGTGGTTTGAGTTCACTTTTTCTCCTAGTGTTTAACTGTTTAAAACATACAAACTACCAAAACCATACAGGGTTCAAAATACGTGCCAAGTACTAAATATGACATAGAAATCGATGTTTGGGTTTGGATATATTTGGGCAAAATGGCTCATGGGATGGTTTAACAGTTCAGTTATTGGTGTGCTTATGTTCTAAAAGAGTCTGCACATGAAGAATGAATGGCACATGTATACATACCTTACACTGTTACACAGTCCTAAGGATACTTGGTAGTAAAGTGTATAAATGTACACTAGTTACATCTAGGCCAGTCTACGCACGGGTCTACAGTGCTCTATCCTAATCTCCACAAATGTTTATTCCAAAATACTGTAAGATATTGTGCTTTTCTGGCGAGAGTTACACGTCCTAGGGTGGGATTACGACATTACCACGGTACAGAGAGGTGGAGTGGGAATATTGGCTGATCAAGGAGGTATTTCAAGGCAGGGTGACAAAATAAATACAGTTTTCTTAAATTACACTCTGTTAAAAGAACAGAGTCTACACAGTAAAGCCATTAAAATGCTGAGATGCGTCATAAGACACAGAAGTTACTCTAGTATCCGTTCAGCTCTCAGCTTCGTTGGGTCTCTACAGGCTCTGCGTGCCGTCTGGTCTCCGGCTGTACGTTGCGCCACACAACCATCATACACCCACAGCAACAGCGGTGCCTCTACACGGCCTCAGTGCGAAGGGTAAAGTGCCACTTTGGACCAAAATAGGAAAAAAAAAACCTGTAGAACCATTTGTGTTTTCATGCAAAAAGAGAGTGGTAGTGGTTTAGCCAGTCCCTGGATCTCCCAACGTCTTGGCTGAACATCACAAACACCTGATTGTGTCTCTGACATTTAGTGCAAAGTAACTTACAGGGAGGTGTAAGATGCAGTGAAATCCTCTTTCAACGAGTCACAGATACAGACGGACTGTCGCTGCCCTGCCTGTCCACGCGTGCGTCTGCACATCGCTCAACTGAAGACGTTCGTTTTATGCAACACACACTGACTTCAGATACAATATTTTTGGCAACTCCTGAAGGAATCATAATCACTACAAACTACACAACAATGACTATCGTCACCATCTCAACCATGATTGTTCATCTGGTTCCGAACAGTGTTTTCTTCATGGACTATTCAGTTTGAATTACATAGTAGCACTGTAGTAAACTATTGCTCACATGCTCACACCCCGTTAGCTATGGCACGGTTCCCTATGACCTCCCCACCAGTGGCCAGGGCGTACGACGCAGGCACCGCTGCCAGAGCGGTGGCTGCGGCCACTGTGGCGCTGCCAGTGGTCGTGAGGTGCAGCGGGGTGTCGTGGACGCGCGAGTAGTCCCTGTCGCACTTGGCGAGAAGGAGGTGCTGCTCTCCCGGGTGGAGGAGGGTCTGACGGGTGAAGGTCTCCCCGTCGGCCAGGCTCTCGGGCAGCGGGTGGCCCCGCGGCTCGGGCAGCAGCAGCAGGCAGATGATGCACAGCAGGGTGCAGCAGGCGAAGATGACGTGGTGCAGGAAGTAGCCCTTCTGGTTGTGGAGCTCCATGATGGGCGCCGTGAGCATGCCGAAGCCAGCGCTCGCCAGGACCAGGCCCAGCCCCCCACCCCTGCAGCGAGGAGGAGGAGCAGAGGATCAGTCAGGTACGGAGGCTTCAGCACATCTCTATCTCAGACAGAGACAGCGTTATGTCTGCGGCTCTGACTTTTCATTTAAAGAACGATTTGGGTTTAAAAGTAAAATTGTCTGTGTTCGATCTAGAGCTAGTGAACATTACGCCACAGGATGGAGCCAGCAGGAAGGGATCCGGCTGTGCCCCTGTAGTTCATCCACCCTCCTGCCTCACATTACACAAGGCACCACCATCCATCTGCAGCGTTTGTGTTGTGGATTGCTCTGTAGCATATTCTCATTGAAAAGCATGTTTAGCTTCATCTTTTTTTAAACGCACTCTGTAGGTTCAGCAGGTCCAACTACTCCAACTACCAATGTTGAAGGTGAACACTCACCTGATGACAGTGGGAGTGATTTCAGCACAAAAGAAAATGCTGAGTGTGCTGACGGCGTGAGACGAGAACATGCCGATGATGGAGAAGGCCACCGAGAACTTCCTGTTCAGGGTGTCTCTCAGCACTGTGCAACAGACGACGACAGCGTGAGTATGTGAAAGCTCATTCAGCACATTTAGACGTCGCACGGTTTAGAGGTTTACCTGTGTCATGGCGGAGGCTGTACTTCCCAATCACTAGGTTCCATCAGTGAGCAGTGGACAAGAGGAGAGAACGCCTCAGTAAGAACATCGGGCAGAGACTCAAACAACCAGAAGGCTGCACATTATCAAATCAAAGCAGGACCCATGTTTGACGTTCGTCATTAAGGTGCTGATGGTTGCAGCACACACATTTAACAACTTTTTTTTACATGAATGGAGATGCAGCAGTGGCCACTCACAGTTGAGTAAACCCAGCTGTAGCAGTGACGCGAGCGCTGTTATGATCATGAAGGTGAGCAGGCCCCCGCGGCGCCCCATCAACGCCACCGCGGGGCACAGTGCCAGGCAGGTTGCCACGGCGATGCCGGCCATGGTGTAGTAGTCTGCGTGGCACAAGGCCGTGGGCTGCGCCTCCGGGTCCATCATGCTACGGGCGAAGCAGTGGTGGATCCCGTACCCTGTCAGACTGCGAAGACACAGAGTGGGAGAGCGAAGGAGCAGGTGAGGCTTTAAAGACTAATTCATACTTAACACGACCGTGGGCTTGATTATCAGGGAAGGCGAACACAACACTTACGAGTTGACACACAGCACCACAATGTTCTTCCACAAGTTCCTGGTGCTCATCATCTTGACTATGCAGGTCCTCTGGGGCTTCTTGTGCAGCTCCTGCTCCAGCTCTAGGAGGAAAAGTGAAACGCACACCTTGAGAGCGTTCATTCAGAAGCAACGAGACACTGGCTGCTAGAGGCTAAAGTGGGGCTTCCTCATATGTGTCTGTCTACTCAGACAGACACATATGAAAACATATATGAAAACACATGGAGTCAAAGACAAAGGCAGAGGAAAGTTAGGATGTAGGTGAAGTGACCGTTTGCTGAGCTATTAGTCTGAACCAAGAGACAAAGTCATTTTCTGTCAAATGTAAGAATACATGGCTGTAAATGAAACTAAGAGGAAGCGGACGCTCTGCTCATGATTCAGTCAGGATTTCCTTCAGAAATCAGAAGTACTTGGTAGTTGCTGATGGACGGGCTGAGTGGAGCTGCCTGGGAACGCACGTGTTCACACAAAGGAGCTGCTTGTGTGAGTCGGTGTGAGTGCTCTTTTTCTGAGGTCAATGATCGCACTTCCTCTCCTCACCTGCGAGAACTCCACTTGGCTCGGTCGTCATGTCGACCTGGTTCTTCTTGGCGACGCGCAGCATCATGGCTTTGGAGCGCCTGTAGTGCTGGGTGGCCAGCAACCAGCGCAAGGACTCAGGGAAAATCCTGGAACGATGGAGAGGGAGGAAAGGATGAGAGCGCGCAGGAGAGGAAAACGAGAGGAGAACGGCAGCATTGTGTGGCAGTCAAATAGAGTGTGCTCAGTATGTGCTGTACAAGCCGTTGCCTGGCTCAGCGAGAGAAGCCCCCCCCCCAGCGTGGGGCGCGACTCACCAGACGTAGGGCAGCATCAGAACGAAGGGGCTGATTATGACGATCTGCAGGACCTGCCAGTCGTCTCTGTCCGGCCAGCTGCGGCACAGAGCGGCCACCCCCGGCATCAGCAGCTGCCCGGCCACCATCAGAAAGCTGGTCACCATGGTCGCGGAGAAGCGCCAGGCTGGCAAGCACAGCTCGATCCCTGAAGAAAGACGGGAGGCGAGGGCTTCAGTGTAAATATAGATTCTTGTGTTGGTGCAGCAGAGCAGAGGAGTAAATTATTTAACAGCTGCGTGTCTGTGGACGTGAACATAGTCATAAACTGAGCAGCAGACTCAACGGCCCGGACGACCGTGATGTGTGCGTCTGTTTAATGCTGATGCCAGTGTTGAATTTCCTCTCTGAATTATTGAGGACTCCGATGACCGATCCTTCCCCCGAGAGCTCACGGGTTTAAACCAGAGCCTTCACGAACTTAGGCTGCTGAGACGCCTCAGCTGCTCCCTGTTCACTGTAAGGTCCGGACCGGGCTCCCGCCCCCTCCCTGCCGCTCACATGGTAGCGTCCAGATGGCCTGGCCCATATGCCAACGTCCTTCTGAAGGTGACCATTGTCAGCGGCCCGCTAACCTGCGCTTTAACTTCTTATTATGGAGACGAGGAGGAGGTGAAGGGAACACGGTGGAGAGAGGAAAGTAGGAGCAGGAGGGGGAGAATACAAATGAGGTTTCCCTGAGAAGGACATGAGAAAGTCTCTTCATTCATCACTGGGATCAGTGGGGAATGATAATAAAGTCGAGCGAGGGAGACAGAAAGGCAGCGGGAAGGAAAGAACGAGGGAGAGACGCACAAATGAGTCACAAAGAACCTCCGTCTGCCTAAAGGCCTGAACTCAAAATGGAAATGACACCGACCCTTAAACCTTAACCCTTAATGTGACATCACAGCTTCTCATAAAAGCTCAAACTACAGGACAAAGGGATGTTTACAAGTTTTATCGTCAATTATTTTTCGATGCCTTTGTTTCTACTTTAGTGAAATACCACAACTATAAACCACACGATGACCTAAAGCTCCACAGATGAAGGAACCGAGCCACAGCCGGGACCTAAACTGAGGCAGAAGCGTGTTTTATCACCTGAACCAGCCAAACACCAGGTATCTGCTGAAGGAAGAGCAGCAAGTAGCAGATGCATCATGGACAGGAAAAAGTCAGGGTTGTGTTTACGTGTTGTGCTGCCACCTAGTGGAGGAACAAATACAGAACATGCAGCTTTAAGCTGTTTTACTGTAAGATGCCGCCTGTTCTATAAAGATGCCAGATGACTGCGGCGTCCTGCGTCTTTCAGGTGCAGCACAGTGCAGGGCTGCGTTCCCTCCGCTGTGACCCCCCGCAGTGCGACGTCATAGTCATCTGACCAAACACAAAGCGCTGCCTGACTTTCTGGGGAACGTCTGAACTCACACTCGCTCCTGTTCCACCCACGTGGGAGAACGGTGCTCCTGCTGATCGCCGCGGTGCCCCCTCCCCCGGGGCCGATCCTTCCTCACCCTCCTCCTGCTCATCAGGGCTGAGTGGTTGGCTCACCATCCCCCACCTCCTCCCCCCAAACAGCCTCCCTGCTGTCGTTACCTCTGAATGGAAACAGTGGCAGGAGGTCGACGTTAAAAAGGGAAAACTAGAAACACAGCGTCCACGTCAGGCAGCTGATCCAATGGCCCGACTGTGCTCCCATGACAAAGAGCTGCCACACACACACACACACACACACACACACACACACACACACACACACACACACACACACACACACACGTCCTGTGTGCCGCGTGCTAACCTTGCCTTGGGCTCGAGAGGCGGCTGGCTGCTAACAGCACGGGTTCAGAGTAAAGTGACCTCAAATGCAGATTTAGGCCCAAACACAATGACTCATGAAGGAATGTGTGTGTCTGCAGCTCTAGGTGGATGACTTCACACTGAGACAGGCCGTCAAGGACACAGCTCCACTGGAGTTTTCCCCGTCCACTCAGCAGACGTCATCCTCCAGAGCAGCGGGAACACGCATGTCCTCAAACATCTTTGTCCTCAGCACGTCTTCAGGCCGCGGAGATGATTTCAGCCTAGTGCACCGGTGGAAAAGAGCTCATTCCTCAGGGTCCAAGCAGACGCACCGTAAACTCTCACTTCATGTAGAAAATCACAAGTCTGCTAAAATCAATCACGCGGCAGGAAATAATAACCAAAGACCAAAACAGTCACAGCCATAAAATCCAAACGAGCTGAAAAACAATAAAACGCACGGTAGAGACGCGACCTGACAGCAACGGACCCGTGACCTTCAGCACAAACCCATTCACACGGAGCAGAACCTCAGCCAGTCCCAAACTTCTGCACGCCTTCTCTCACCTCCTTCAGGGGACACACTGAGCTCATGACAGGCTTTGCTGCAGGGACTGACTGAGGATTTCATCTTCAACGTTCAGATCTCGCCAAATGTGTCAGGCTTTTTACAGCAGTAAATATCGGACCAGAAAAGCAGGAGCTGCGTCCCAGCAGCTAATAAAGCAGCGTGGACCAAACACACGTCTCCATTAGCAGAGCAAACCGAGGCGTCTCTGCTCCAGAGGAGTTTATTATGCGCCGCGATGAGACATTTGAAATGAGCGCTGGTGCTAATAACGTGCCGGCGAGCGAGTGGGAGCTGCTGCATTTAGAAGTGGGGAGAGCAACGCTGTCTCTTCACTGGCGCTGGTCTGGAGCTCCTGCTGCAGCTCTGCACGGTTACACCATGAATGAGCTGAGTGAAGCCAGGCAGGAGACGGACCTCCGCTCTGGTTCCGCTACTGAACCTGACCTGTGCACGGCAGCGGCCTCCCACCGTGAGCTCAGTCCAAACCGTGAGCGCAGACGAGCCACCGGAGGGAGCTTCTCCGTGAGACGCCAATAAAGGAGTGGAAACTGTTCAGAGATCTGCTGAATCCTGAATGATAACACTGTGGCGTCAGCTGATCAGTTTACAAACAATCCTGCATCACTAATCTCATCCGCTGTGACGTGTTCAGACATAATCATCAGACGTAATAACTTGATGTACGACCACGTGGCTTGTTCCTCCTTTACCCAGCGGTTGTGCTGAATCAGTGTAAATCCTCCCTCCACCGTTTCACCTTCATCTCACACCTACAGCATCGCTTTTCTTTTCATTTGTCGGTTTCAACTCCAGGGAGTCTCTCGGCAGACGGCTCCGAGGCGCCCATTTTGTTTGTTTGTTTCCAGAAGCGCTTCAGCTGAGATTTATAAAGTCCCCCTGCTGAGACGAACAAAAGCTCATGTCTGAGCTCAGAGAGCAAAGAGGCCTAAAGGGTGGGAACGGGGGGGGGGCATTTAGAAATAGAGAAGCAATCAGACAGATGGATTCACTGGGATCAGCTGCTGCATGAGCCCCGACTGCTGGAGGTAAATAATTCAGATGGAAATCTCTGACTGAGCTTCGTGTGTACTCCTGCAGCAACAGAAAGTGTTCCTGCACCTTTCTCAGATGTTCAGAGAACAAATGCAAAGTCGAGTCCTTCCATCATCAGCGTTTCCTCTAAGCTCCACAGGGTTCACAGAGAAGGAGAGAGCAGAAGCAGAGACAGCGGGAGGAGAGAGCTGGTACTTACTGAGCACGTAGAGGGAGAGAGCCAGGCCCGCCAGGCAGAAACCCTCAAAGAAGCGCAAGGTGCTGAACATGGTGACGTTCACAGAGAAGGCCACGCTCAGACCGAACACCAGCATGAAAAGCACCGAGAGAATCAACACCGGGTGTCGACCAAACCTTAAAGCAGAGAGAGGTGAGAGGAGAGGGAGCAGCAAACGGTTAGAAAGCACAGTGAGGAGCCGTCGGTGCAGCCGAGTAGAACGCCTCATTGTGTGTGTGTGTGTGTGGGGGGGGGGTCAGTGGGTCAGGTCAGAGCTGAGGCCTGCACATTTCTTTACATTGTGGCCACGGCTACTGATCCCGGACACAATGCAAAGACTTTTTTCCCAGCATGCAGCTCAGGTGGCTCTGTTTCTGCTGCTCTGGAAGTTTGTGGCTGTGATTAAAATGTTGTGGAGCTCGCAGCTAATTTGGTCTAAAAATACAAGCCCTGTACAGACTGTGGTGATCAGGAGAATAGCTTCTGTTGAATGGTTTGCCATGTGAGCAGCAGGACGTTTTAAACAGGCCTGGACCGAACAATCCCAGCAAGTGTCAGATGGGCGTCCATGAAGCTTGAACAGACATGAATGAGTCCAGCGCCTCCGATGGACCCGGGGCCTAATGTGGTGCCTTCTGTGAGCACGAGCAGAACCTACTCACACGTGCTCCTGCTGCAGGAGGCCTCGCACTTGGCTGCGATGCGTTCGGGTGACTCCCGGCGCTGAGCTCGTTCCTGCTCCTGACTTCGGAACGGTGCCGCTGGCTGACGGCCGGTGACAGCGGCACCAGAACCGCGGAGGCTGAGCTTTGGAGCTGTGGCCCGGTCTGTGGCTCCGCTCCGACGCGCTCATCCAGTGTGAGGGTCAGTGCTCGCGGCCTCAGCTGCCAGCGTGTCCTCTGGGTCCCAGCCTCCTCCTCCTGCTTCCTTTCTGCCGTCTGCTTCTGTGATCGGTCCGTTTGCAGGTTTCCAGATGGACAAAGGACCGTGTGGCTCGAATCCAGCCTGTTGCCAGAACCTGGAAGTTGCTCGTCGGCCTCTATCATCCTATTGTCCGCATGTTTACGGGTCAGTATCAGCTTGTTTGCATGGTCATCTGCACAGATGCTGTGGTTCTCTGGAACAGGTTAGTTGTGTAACTTTAGATGTCTGGGCTTTTCTTCCTCAGCGTGAGATGCCCAGTACTGCAGCTATAAAGCCCTGAGCATGTTATGGCTCCACAGGCTGCCAGTCACTCCTGTGCGCTGTCTTTGCTGTGAACCTGCTGAGTGTGGTGTTATGACTGAGGCCCAGACAAGGATCAACGTACCAGTCAGCCATGACGCCCATCACCAGGTAGCCGCATATGGAGCCCACCAGCAGGGAGAACTTGGCCGTGTGCACCTTCCAGGCAGAGTCGCACACCAGCTTCCACTGCAACAGACACAGAGCAAACACTTAGAAACACGGAGACACTTCTCAGGAGCTCGACCCGTCGGCAGCCGGCGAAACGCGGCCTTCGCTCCATCAGACGTCGGTCAAACTGTTCTTACTGAGTCACGGCCTGGATAATGCATGAAGGCGGATGAGTGTGCAAACATGCAACGAACGCTAGTGAAATATTCAGCCACTTTGAGAAGACAGCGAGCGCTCAGGCGTGTGAGCGCGAGGGAGCCGCGTGCGAATGTGGGCTCTAGAATAACAGGAATCGATAGTTTTGCGCTCTCTGCGCTGGGAGCCCGTGGGTCAGGACACACAGCGGTGCAGCTCTCAGCATCAGAACCTCAGCCGAGGGCGCTGGTCTGATGTGCGCAGAGGACGTGCAGGAGATGAGCCGCTCGAACTCCCACTGAGGCTCCAACTGTGCAGAGAAGCCACCGTCGCTGCTGCTGAGCGAGGCCCGGGAGCAGAACCAAGGGACGCGCTCAGTTTGGAGCACAACTGGACTCTATGGACTTTCACCGTCGTCATTCATTCATTTAGACTCACGGTGGAGTTCACCGATCATGTGTGCAGCTGGACACCGACGGCTCCTCCAGGGTTAAACTGGATCCTGGTGCAGGGTCCGTGTTCAGAACAGAATCAGAATCCCTTCATCAGGGTTCCACTAGCAGCTACATTCACTATAACAACAGCCGGAGCGGCCGTGAGGAACATTTCTATTTCTCCTGGAAGGTTTGAACCAGTGCTGTGAGGTGTGCGACTGTCAGACAATGCCTGGTTATTTAGCTGAGTGAGCTCTTATTGTGGACCCGCCTGTTCCACCACCCAGCCCCCCCTCACACACGTGCACGCGCATGCTACAGTAGGTCGGTGCCATCAGCTGCTGCCTGAGCCCCACTCAGCCTCATATTGAGGTCAGTGGGTAACCCGTCAATCAGCCGCGTGCTTCTCCATCGGCTCTGCTCACAGCCACGGCCGATGAGGATGGGCCTTTTTCCCTGTCAGAGATCACACTGGGTCTATTCGGCGCTCACTCCGTTACCTTGGTAACCACATTCTGACTCAGTCCCGTCTGCAGCTCCAGCTTCCACTCCTTGCAGGCGCACAGCGCGCCGCTCCCGTCGACCAGTCCCTGTCCGGTGCCGTTGAGTTGGATCGCGGGCGGGGACGCCACGGTCCAGTTGGTGTCGTTCGCCAGGGGCTGCACGCACGTGCCGTTGGGTTGCGCGAGAAGGAAATAATCCGAAAACTGGCTAAAGCCAATGAACAATGCCGGTATCCAGGTCAGGACCACAAGCTGCTTCTGATGCCTCCCGAACCCCCCCAGAACCGGCAGAACGGAGGCGTCCATGTGCGGCAGCAGCCGCGGCGCCGCGTGCTCCAGCGACGTGAAGCCGTTCTCCGGCGGGTGGTCGTGCGCCTCCGGCCGGCCGGCTGCCATCACGGCCGCCCACAAAGGGAGCAAGTGGCCGCAACGGCGGTGGAGCGGAGCGGAGCCGCCGCTCGGTCACCGCGCGCGCAGTCGGTCGCTGAGCCCTTTGACACAAAGGATCCCAGAGCGCAGATAAATCCGCGTGCAGGCAACAAAGTCGTATCCAAAAATAGGGCTCTCCGGTCCCGATCACCGAGCGCTCGCCCTCATGGCGACCAGGGGAAGTCCAAGTGGAGCAGCTGTGTCAGGAGGTGAGGACTGAGGGGAGGCTCCGGGGCGCGAGTGGAATCGGACACGCACGCATGCTTACGAGCGCGAGCCGCGTATCCCATGAGTACAGCACCTGAAGCGGTATCCGTCCATATGGGGCCGAACCGGGCCAGGCCTGCGGGCTGTGAGCAGGAAGAACAGCTACATCCAGACTGGGGTGCAGTCGGCATCTGCGGGTCCGTCATTCACGAGCGCCACAGGTCTCGTACCTGCCCAAACCGTGACCTCGTGGGCGCGCGCATCCCTTAGTTCCTCGAGCCCAGATTCTGCGAGCTCCCGGTCAGTAGCGGTTCGGTCCGGAGGCTGCAGCGCTCGGAGCCGAGGCTGAAAATGATGCTCGCCGTTCGCCGTCGCGTCACTGGGACGCGCTTCCACAGCGGGGCTTGCTGGAGCAGGAGCTGGAGGGGGCACAAGCCCCGCCCACTGTCGGTGGCGCTATGCGCTCCGATTGGAGAGCCTTCAAAGGGTGACTGCGCGAGCGACGGGCGCACGCAGGCAACAATGGTCCCTTTGTGCAGCCCGTGCCCTCCGCTGAACACGAAGGCTCTCAGGACGCGCTCAACCACCCGCGTTCACCGTCGACTCGCGGGGTTGAGTGGAAACCATTCGAGCTCACGCGCTCGCGGATCGTCGCACCGAGCCCAGTTTGCGTCACATGGGTTTTTCATAACCGTCATATAAATAGTCAGGAGGCTTTCGGTTACCGGTTAGAGGAGACAATAGGACGATGATCGGTTCACATGCTGCGTCGCCTGTCAACCACGAGGGGGCGTCAGACGACCACGGCGCGCGTCCCTGCAGCAGTTTGTCAGCGTGCTCTGTAATTAGTCCATCAGCACGAGGACACAAGGTAATGAGCGCCACGAAAGCGCAGATATTAAGCCGCGTGAGCGTCTGCGCGTCGACGCAGACGCTGAAGACGCTGCAGCTGCTGCCGCATCTCTGTGTGAGTGACCTTGAGTTTCAAGTGACTGGCAGGTTCTCCCGGTGCCGGACAAAGCTGCAGCCACACAAGGCGAGAATATGTGCGCGTGCGCGCGCAGCTGTGGTTCGGCGTGCATTGAGCGGATAGCTAACGCTTGAGCCCCACGGAGGCGTGACACGGAGCGTGGACTCGGAGCAGCAGGGACGCGGCGACCTGCTCGTTCCCTCGTGCCTCAGCGTCCTGCGTCGCGTCCTCGGAGGTTTGTTAAGATGGAAGACGGAGCAGTGTGTAACAGTCTGACAACCACACCCATATTATGGCACATACCAGAGCTGGCGCAGGCATTCCTGGGGTCGACCCCCCAGTGTTCAGACATTCACACCACTACATGAGAATCAAATGTCAACAGGCAACAGTAACGGCAGTAAAACCACTATGATGATGATTTATGGATGTCCATCATAAATGAACATCTGTCCCACACATAAAACAACTATCAGTCACGTGTTGAAGAATGAGGTTGATGTTTTTCATTGAATTTTCACTGAACTGTGAATAGGTGGTTTAGAAAAAGAAGCTCCAAATGAGAAGCTTTCCTCATTTGTGCACAAGCTCCTGGTTTCCTTTGTGTTGCAGACAGGTGGGACTGGGCTGAGCATCACCGCCCCCTGCTGGACACACGACACACTGCACGTGCACGCTGCATTCAGCGAACACCAATCACGTGGTTTTCTGTTCAGGTGAGGTTGATGCAGATCTCTGGCACAAGGCCTTTCAGATCCACCTCCAGGTTTTATGCTAAGCTAGGCTAAACAGCTCCAGGCTCAGCTTTGGTCGCTTCTCATGTTACTCTGCACAAGAAGGTGAAAACAATTCATGCTGATTCTCAAAACGAAAGTCTTGCTTTAGTAACAGAAGTCACGTAAAACACGTGGAAGTGTAAATGAATCATTCAAATCTGATGAGAGCATCATCCGTTCTCAGCCAATGAATTCAGCATATTTAAGCCTTATTTTAAGCTTACGTTAGTCCTTTAAACGGGTATTTTCAGATCTCTGTGTTCGTTACACGTTAGGAAATCACCTCCCACTAAACAAACAGCACCACAGCTCCCAGTTTGGTCAGCGCCGTTAGTCTCCATGACACCAGTGACCCACATTGGTTCTGGTGTCAGGTGGCAGCTCTGTGACGGTCTGTGCCTGCGTAGCCTCAGGGGGCGTATCCATGTCAGCCTGCACAGGTACGCCGCTGTCCCAGGATCAGCGAGAGCACCGGCCGCCCCGTCCTGCGCTGCGTCCGGACTGACAGAGCTGAAACCGAGCACCGCTCCGTCCTGTGCAGCTCGTTCACCTCTGATGAAAACCCCCTCAGGCACAAATGACTGTGTCTTTGTCACGTCTCGCCTGCGAGGAGCCGTCCTCCCCTCGCGTGATTGGCTCTGGACTCCTGCACCTTGTGTGGCTGTGTGTCAGTAGATCCGCCCTCCACCTGTGACCACAGAGTCAGCATCTAAACAGATGAGCTCCTGATCCAAAAGGGCGAATGCAGCCGCGTGGGACAGAAGAAGCCACGAGTCACAAACGGAGCACGTGTTGACGCTCGTCAGGAAACGTTTCTGCTTTTGTTTTAAGCCCATTAGGGTAAAAATTCAATTAGCTCCATCTGTAAGAGATCACAAGTAGATCAGAAATGGTCATTTTGAATGTAATGCTGAACAGGATGCTGAACAATTCAACCCTGACTGCTCCTGGTTCTTATCTGAACCCAGTTCCTCCTAAAGGCTCATTCACACGATGTCTTGGCGCAGGTGCCGTTCAGCCGACTACAAGTTGGAGTTTGACATTTGCAGGTTAATAGTTGTTAATCTCTGACAAGCAGCCACACCCTGAACACAAACTATCAAATCTATTAGTCATCATCACTTTGGATCCATTTGCTTAATGAGGGGGAACTTCTCCCGTGCACAACTTTCACACCAAGTGTTGTGCACAAGCACCAACGGTGCCAAGAAGCTGACAAGATGAGACAACCTTCAAACCCCGGACCTGGAAAAAAAACCTAAATAATTAAAAGGCTTCTTCCCTCACGGCGTCGGAGTGAAGGCAGGTGAACTGCCTGAACACGTAGGCATGTGAGTCAGCGCCGCGCCGCTAACGTGAGGACGGGGTTCAGACGATGCTTCTCACAAACACCCCCTCCCTCCTCTCCAGCCAATCAGGGCCGAGCAGCCGGGCGCCGCCTGCTCCCACGCAGGTGGACGTGTTCAGGTGTGAGTGATGATGGACGTCATGTCAGAGAGCCATGCTTTGGATTTGCCCCACCTGGATTTGAACCAGCAACCTTCTGCTCACCCGCTGGCTCCACGGTGTTCCCCTGCAGAGGAATGTCAGGATGAAGCCTGTAAATGCTGCAAGCCTCGTCCTGCGTCCTGTCCTCAGGACGGGAAGGAGATGAGAGCGGGCGTGACCACACCCTCACCTGAGACACTCCCCAGGATGATGAGCCTCATACGCTTCAACACCTGTCCACAGCTGCATTATTCTGAGATTTATGCCCATGCATGTGTTTCCCTGTGCTTCACTGCTGCAGACCTAGAGTTCACGTTCTCTGCTGAGTGACACTGCAGCGTTGGAGGCTGCAAATCACTGCAGAGCGGCTGTTAAAAAAGCAGGTGGAATGCTGCTTTGGCAGAAGTCTGTCTGTCGGAGGGTTCACACAAGCAAAGGCGTGTTCCTGAAAGCCGGTTGCCAGAAGGTATAAGATGACAGCAAGGTGGGACTCTTCCCTGAGAAAAATGTGCAGCAGTTTGTGGCCTCTGAGGAGCGAAGGCTGCAGACGCCAGTGAAAGTGAGCGTGAGCCTCAAACACCATGTGTGCACATTTTTCTCTGCAAGTCTGCAATTAGGCCTGAGCTAATGCAAAACAACTGCTGGCGATAAATCACCACCAGCGAACAAACAAACACTCTGTAAACAACCCTCTGAGTTCCTCTCGCGCTTTTGGCTCAACTCAGCATCAGGCGCTCACAAACACGCACACGCTACATTCCTGAGAAGAGAGAGGTTGAATCTGCTGCGCTGCAGTCAGTCGGAGCCAGGACGACCTCACATGCGCAGGGTCCGAACATGATGAGTCCCGATCGGACTCTGCAGAACCTGCAACACGGTGGAGACTCCTGCCCATTTGGGAGCGACAGATTCTGACTCTGCTCATCGTGTAGTTCCACCGGTGGTCGACCGCTCTGTGCAGTCATTTGACTCAGAACCGCACAAGTCAAGCAGTTTCAGGCTTCCCCTCGTTCAGAACCACCACTTCCTCAATCCCAGCATGCCTCACACTCACTGAGCAATCTGGACGGATCCAAACTCCAAAGCTGCCTGGATTCTTGCAACATGAAAGGTGTCTGTTATGTTTGTTGGTCTCTGGAGGGACTGGGATCCAGAGCTTCAGCTGAACTGGTGTCCAGTTAGGCATCGGCTGCAAACTGGCCAACCAGTAAACGCTGAGCAGCTTCGGTGTGGTCCAACAGGCCGTGGTTCCCTGAGGCCACGCTGCTGGCTGTGACTAAACCAGCTCACCTCCCTGTGGCCTCATTAACAGATAGAACCCATGCTTTTACTGAGGAAACCATCGTGGTTTCACTCTGTAACGTGACATATTTCTCACGGCTCTTTGCTGCAGACGACATGAAGACTGAGGTTATGATCTGTTAAAAGCCATCACTGAACACCACTAAGACTGGTGGCGTTTCACCCCAATATACAAGACTGAGCTCAGTGAGTGAGGATGTGTATTTTACTGAGGCACACATTAATAAATGTCTATCTTTTCTACTCGTCGTCACTGTGCTGGTGTGTGGTTTTAAGGGTCCACTGTCTCAGTAAGTTGTCCCCAGTTACTGTCACTCATGATTAACTGTCAGACTAGTTTTTCTTGAGGTTCCACCCTTTGGCTGCAGGCGAGTGTGCAGCGTCTGTGAGCTTAGGAGCCGCTTGGTGTTTGAGCCGGAGCTCAGAAAAACGTGCATTTAAATGTTACAACACAATTTCTTTTTTCCACTCGAAAAATCGAAATTCAGTGGAAACAAGGAGCGGACTTTTACTCAAAACGTGCACTTCCTGCGTCGGCGCTCCTCGGTCACTGAGTTCGGAGAGCAGCGCTGGGGAGTGGTTTCTGGCTCTGGAGCTCAGGGAGGGGCTGAGAGGTGTGGTCACCGCTTCCAAAACGGCCTTTCCGCACAGTTCGCTCGCAGTCTGCACCAGAGGCGTCGGAGGGAGCAGGCGCACAGGTGGCGCAGAGGTGGCGCACAGGGAGACGCACAGGGAGACGCACAGGGAGACGCACAGGGAGACGCAAGGCCTCCTCTCGACTTTCACACAGCCGCGTTGGCTGCCGTTTCCTGGTCACAATGAGTTACTTCGGGTCCCAGCAGGGCCTGAACACGAACCGCAGGTCCGGCTCCAAATCGGACTTGGCTGGCGGGGGGACCTACCATTACGCGCGCAGTGACATTGCGCACGGAAGCGGTAATGGATACGACCCCTACTACCCAGACGGATACAGAACCTACAGCTATTCCAAAGTGTCCACAGGTGGAATGGGAGGCGGCATGATGAGCGGCATGATGAGCGGAACGGGAGGCGGCATGATGAGCGGAACGGGAGGCGGCATGATGAGCGGAACGGGAGGCGGCATGATGAGCGGAACGGGAGGCGGCATGATGAGCGGCATGATGAGCGGAACGGGAGGCGGCATGATGAGCGGCATGATGAGCGGAACGGGAGGCGGCATGATGAGCGGAACGGGAGGCGGCATGATGAGCGGCATGATGAGCGGAACGGGAGGCGGCATGATGAGCGGCATGATGAGCGGAACGATGAGCGGAACAAGAGGCGGAATATTGGTCGAAACGGGAGGCGGAATGTATGTGGTCTTTTTGGATCATTCTTTTTTTTTGCTAAGTTGCCGCTCCCACAGGGAGGATGTAGTCAGGCTCCAAAGCTGCTGCTATCAAATATTAATCCTGGCAGCCTCGTGTGTCCTAGTATTTATTTCAAGGCAGGGCCAGTACCAGGAAAGTGCAGGACTTTTAGTTAGAAATGAGTCTGAATCAGCCTTTAATTAAAGATAAATGACAAGTCCTAGCAGAGTAACTGGAAACACTGGGAGCTCCCTGCACATTCCCACTGCTCCCAGCTCACCTCCCTCTGCTGCAGCAGCTCAGCTGAACCCATGTTCTCAGGCCCAGAGGAGATCAGAGGGCCAGCACATGAGGGACACCTTTACCTTCTGGAGGAGAATTAGGTCGACAGAAGCTTATAAAGACAAACTGCGTTTTTTTGATGCTTGAAGGTTAAAGGTTGTTCATGATCTTAGATTTTGTGGCTCAGAGCAGAGACGCTGCCATGAGAGTCTTGTTGCTGTTTGGCTTGGTCACGCCTGCGTATCTGATCGGCCAGTGGAACTCCAGGCTGCAGCAGCAGGAGGAGCTTCTCTGTGTTAAATAAACAGGGAGTTGTGGTTTCAAAGTTCAAAGCTTGTGACTTAGTTAAAGTTGTTGTTGAGCCTCTTTACATGTAAACACTTTCTGGCCTTCATTCCTGCAGCCTCACATAATGAAATGGGATGTGTTGTGTTGTGATGTCACAATGAAAATGTCTCCCATATCTGTAAAAAACTGCATTTGGTTCCGGACTCAGACCAGAAATCACCTGCAGACATGAAAAATCTCAAATGCACACAACATTAGTGACTTTATAAAACACTGGAGTTTCATCTTCCAAAATTTTTGCTAAAATCTCTATGCATGAACGGTTGCACAATCTAAACAAGTGAATGTACAAATGAATGCTTGCAGCAAAATTCCTGAAGCAGCGACGAGCATGAAATGAAATCCACACTTACATGATCCAACTCGCCTTTTATGGAAAGTGACTTGAGAATAAAATTGTTGAGTACATAATGAACCTAATATTCTGTAATGTTATGTTATTTAGATTTCCACATAACTGCAAAACAACATTAAAGGACCGAGATAATAAACACGATACAATGGAGGCAAAAACATCTAATAATTAACAACCAGAGGAGAGAAAATCACTGTGTGGTGAAGCTAAACCGTGATCATGTGGGAGCGAGGCGGTCGCTACGCTAACAACACAGGCTGATCATAGTAATCATGTTGATGGTCACTGATTTCGCCTGCTTTCTCGTGCAGGGCTCCCAACATCACTACCATCCACAAGAAGGCCATGGCCGTGCAGAACAAGTGTGTGGAGTATCTGACGGAGGCCGAATACGCGCTCCAGTCTGTGAGTATCTGACCCGACGCCAGAACCGCCTGTCAGGCCTAGAATGGGTTCTGTTGGGAAGACAGCGTGTCACATGACTTCTGCAGGAAAATGGACAGAACGGGTGTTTGCGTGTAATGTGAGCAGAGGCTGAGTGAAGCTGTCGCAAACGTGTGAGTGAAACCAGGCGGACGATGAAAGCGGAGTCTGTGTCTGCGCTGCTGCTGAAACGTGATCATTCAGGGTCCGTCTGTAAACGTTCACGCTGATGGGACGCGTTGAGCAACTTCTGAATAATCTGACTTTCTGCAAAGTTCACCACGAGTACAGAGCGAGTGAGCGATTGAGCGATTGAGTGAGTGAGTGAGTGAGCGAGTGAGTGAGCGAGTGAGTGAGTGAGTGAGTGAGTGAGTGAGTGAGCGAGTGAGTGAGTGAGTGAGTGAGTGAGAGAGTGACAGGGGCGTGTGATTTATCGTCCTGTTGACTTGAATCTGCGGCGTCGAAGGCTTCGTGAAACTGTCAAACTCCGGCTGTGTGAAATGTGTGAAATACCAAACTTTGTATAATGAACCCGTTGCTTTTATGTTGTGCAGCTTTTCTCTGGCATTTAAAGGTTGTTTTTGGAATCAGACTAAGTCAGTAAAACACAACAGAGCTGCGATGAGATGTGAGCCTGTGTTCCCTCAGTTAACGCAAATCTATGTTTTAACTTTCATTGTAAACAAAGACAAATGTTTCCTCCTGACTCCTGTATTTTAAATGACTGAGGGCCAAACCTCAGAACCAGCCTCTAATCGAACTCCCAGCTTTAATGAGACCTCAGTAATAAACGTCTAGTAGAGTCAGCACCGTTCTGACAGCTTCAAACTAAAAATTCCTATCTTGTAAAAGTAGTATGACTTTCTAATGACCGGGTTATTTGTGTCTGTATTATTTTAGATTTTTTCATTCGCTGTGGCGGGAAAAAGCTGAGGAGTTGCCTTTTATTTTAGCCCCTTAAAAACGTATGACAAAAGCAAAAAGGACAGTCAGGCCGTCCCACCGAAACTCACCCCTTGGTTAAACAATGAAAAGTTGGAGTGAAGCTCCCTGAGCGGCCTGTTCCCTGCTCTGTGTCTTGCAGGACAACGCCTCAGGCGACGCCGAGCGCTACATGGCGCTGGCCAAAGACGGCATCCTGCAGCTGAAGGGCTGCGCCTCGGAGCTCAAACAGCTGGGGCAGCCCAACGACAACATCGCCATGACGTGAGGACTTCTGCCTCTCGCTTTCTGCAACTGGGTGCTCCCAGATGTTGCTTCATGCGCCTTCTTCCTTCATGCCTAGACTGGAGAGGTGCAAGGACCACTACAACGCGGTCAACATGGCCATCAAAGGCACCCTGCGGAGGAGGAGGAGCACCAGAGGCAGCTCTGGAGTCTGGGAGGAACCTGGAAGGACCTTCGACGATGCCATAGCCTGGATCTCACAGCAGAAGGTTGGGACAGGCCCAAAAACACACAACTACTGGGTATCTGTAACGCACGTCTAGTTGGGTCGTTGGATTAGTGACGGCTGTTACTTGAAAGGTAAATGAGGGACCGGGCGAAGCAAACGGCCGTAGGCAATGAATTCAGTGGTAGGTGAAGAAGAGAAGGCGTCCAGAGCAAAGAACAAAGGGTTAGTTAGCAAAACTGCATGCAAATAAGAGCTGTCACTGGCAGCAGGTTTATCTGCAGGTAAACCAACATCACGCTGAGTTTACTCAGCACCGGATCAAATATGTACAGTTATTAGACTGTTTAATGTCTGTCCCATGTCATGCCTTTACTCTTTTCCTGTGGTCACCTAAATGCATCATCAGTGTTTATTCTGTCTGTCATCATAAAATAATAATCAGTCAATAAAATAATAATCAGTCAATCAGTCAAAATAATAATCAGTCAAAACTATTTGATGAGTTTTATTTACTATTATTTAAGCAACATGTTGTTGGACTTCCAAGATGTTCCAAATCTGTTTTTTAAAGCTGCATGTGGTGCTGTAGGTTTGTTAAAAAAATAAAAAGTCCAATTCGGTGTGACAGCATGAACCTCAGTGGAATAAACAGGGTGTGAGCTGACTGACAGATCTCATTAAACCAGAATGCTTCAGACGTGAGAACATTCCTCTGGCATCTGCTGTTCCAGGCATTTGATACAAGTGCTAAAGCTGCAACAGCTGAACCTGACATTAACCACACCACATCTGAGACCTTCTGAAGAAGCCATTTAGAAAATAGGATTTTGAAAGATCTTGTTTGGTCCTGAAGCTTAAAGCCAACGTTGCAGTAGATTCCTGGGGCGTTTGCCCTGGAGTGCATCGTTAATTCA
The DNA here is from genome assembly GCF_900634795.4 of Betta splendens. NCBI lineage: Eukaryota > Metazoa > Chordata > Actinopteri > Anabantiformes > Osphronemidae > Betta > Betta splendens. Next base: position 1,764,364 of record NC_040884.2, read on the forward strand.
CTAAAGCCCTGATGCAACCGGTTCTTCTTCTCGTGTTCCTTGTTTTTCAGGGTCTGATTCAAACTGCACCCTGGGGAGACGACCCCGCCTCCATCGGGCAGCAGCTCGTGGCCCACCAGAAGTACCACAGCTCCATCCAGAGGAGCCCAGAGGTGGACCGCGCCAAAGACGAGCTGGTGGGTTCAGCTGCACAGAGCGAAGGCTGCAGCAACGCATGCATTACTGCTGTGTGAGGAGGCTGTAACGGTCACAGGCAGCATGAAGCTCCACAGTTCACCAGCTCCAGCTATGAGGACAAGCCTGGAGCTAAAGGCTCTGCTGCTGTTCCACATGCAGGAACAGGAAGCACTAGACCAACGCTACAACCAAGTGTTCTGCTGAGGTCTTTAAGATCAGGTGGATCGTTATCATTAAGTGAGAAGGGGAGAAGCTAAAGTAACATCTAAGTCCTATGAGAATACAATTGAAGTGGTATTCGTTATATTTTTTTTAGCAATAAATGAATCAGAATTAAAGTTTAATGGCCAAGTTTGCACAGGACAACCGAGGAATTGTATTTGTCCTGACTCCGTCTTTGTTCCCTCACAGGAAAAAAAACACAATTAAATACAGTTTTACATATAGTTTTCCTCTTGTGATTTTCACCAGTTTGATTTTCTTCCCATAGCTCAAGAAAGGAGACAAAGCCAATCTCCGTACTCTGGAGCAGGAGTTTGACAACCTGCAGGTACGAGTCCTCATCGCTGCCCGTGTTGTGCGCTCTTTAACGCACGCTTGTGCTCACACGTTGTCTGCTCTGTCTGTGTTAGCGTATGTCGCTCGATCGAACCCAGCAGCTCAAAGACCTCGAGCAGATCCTCCAGGACATATGCACAGAGATCATGTGGGTGAACGACAAGGAGGAGGAGGAACTGGTGTTTGACTGGGGAGACAAGGACGTGGCCCAGTACATCCCCAAGAAGCAGGAGAGCTACTCGGTCGGTGAAACTTGGATCCCTGCCTTTATCTGTAGGAAGCGGGCCTGATGTGATCCACTAAAGCTGTTCTTCTCCCACAGAAACTGATGAGCGCGCTGGAGGTCAAGGAGAAGGACCTGACTAAGCTGAAGGTTAAAGTGGACGCGCTGCTTAAGAACAACCACCCAGCCGCGGACAAGATCGAGGTGAGGACGTCCCACTGGCTGCTCACTTGGACTCAGACTCGTTTTCCTGCGATCTCATGGGTTTATGGTGTTTCGCAGGCTTATCAAGACACGCTGCAGACGCAGTGGAGCTGGCTCCTGCAGATCACTAAGTGCATTCATGTTCACCTGAAGGAAAACGCAGCCTATGGCCAGGTAACCACCGAACTGATCACGTTACTCTAATGAAACAGCTTAACTTTTAAGGGGCTCTGACTGCTCAGCTCAAGTCATCAAAACGTTCAATAGACAATATTTGTGGAGTGAATACTGGTGGAAAAGCAATGGACAGTTCATTTCCTTATGCAGCCAGAAACACTGCTGTGCTGTTTGCCTCAGTGTGGAATCAACTCTACGACATGATAATAGAACAAATGGCTCTGTGGTCAGTGAAGGCAGCGTCCCCCCTTCTATTTCCATTACAGTTCTTCAAAGAGGCCACCGAGACGTACAATACCCTGCAGAAGGAACACGAGACGGTTCGTAAGACGTTCACCTGCGACAAGAACACGTCTCTGGAGGACCTGCAGGAGCTTCTCAGAGGACTGGAGGTGTGACAGCTGATCCGCTGACCTGAACAGCATCAGAGCGGTTCTGATGCTTCCAGCTCTAAATCCATCCATCGGCGCATACTGTGCATCCGCAGGGATTAAAGCCTGCTTTACATAATTGGGAACCTTGAACGGACCAGGAGCTGTTAGTTATGACTGTAAAATGTCACATCTCAGACAACACAGTAAAGCTCTTTAGTCTTTAACGAGCAGGGGCTTTAAAGCTCATTCTGCATCGTTGCGTTTATCTGCTAAGAGACACTAAGACGAAGCTAAACAGAATTAGAGTTTGGTAATGGAAAAGAAGTTTTCTATCATTTATGGGCCCTGAGTTGAGATTTTTCCTTCTTCTAGAGGGAAAAAGAGAAGATTCGAGAAAACAAGAGTCAGGTTCAACATCTGGTCAACAAGTCGAAGAGCATCGTGAGACTGAAACCCAGGAACCCTGAGGAGAAGAGCAGCTCCCCCGTCATCGTCAAGGCTCTGTGTGAGTTCAAACAAGACCAGGTGAGTCTCCGCATGCTCGCATCAGTCAGATGTCACACATTAGGTGTCTGCACAGCACCTCATGAAGTCCATTCCCTGTATTGTACAGAGGGTAATCTGTAAGGACGACGAAGCCATCCTGAAGGACAACAGTCAGCGCAGCAGGTGGCAGGTGACCGGCCCGGGAGGCCTGGACATGTTGGTGCCGTCCGTTTGTCTTATTGTTCCACCTCCTAATCCACTCAGCATCTCCGTGGCTGCCAAGTAAGTGTTGCTTTTGGTCATGTTACATAATTATTACAGAATATTCATGCCGGATGGTCCAAAGTCCAAGGCTCGTTACTGGGGCTAGTTTTTAGGGGAAGCCAGGAATTCAGTTGTTGTCCTTCAGTTTCTTTATATTTATACAGTTTCTATTATATTCATATATATTATTATTATTTTTTGCATTTGATTTCATCCATTTTTGTTTCTATTTTTTGTAAATGAATTTGGTTTGATATTCTGTGTGTTGTTGAAAGGAATGAGCAGTACTACGAGGCCATCCTGTCTATCTGGAATCAGCTGTACGTCAATGTGAAGAGCCTCATCTCCTGGCAGTACTGTCTCCTAGATATCAAACACATCAACTCCCTCACCATGTCCATGGTAAGCCATGAAAGCGCAGCCTTTGCTCTTCATTTATCCGTGATAGAGGTCATCACCTGAGGCTTCTGTGTGTTTGCTCAGCTGGCCCAGATGCGTCCTGAGGAGTACCGGCAGATCATCAAGAACATGGAGACTCACTACGAGGAGTTCAAGCTGGCTAGCCACGGCTCCCAGATGTTTGCAGATGAGGACAAGAGGAGCATAGAGAACCAGTTTAATGGAGCCCAGGCCCACTATGACCAGCTGGTGGTGCAGCTGCCCACTTATGGTCAGTAGAACCATTGATTGTTTCTCTTTTTTGACTGAAAATGTACATCTTTATTAAATTTGAAAGATTTTGTTTGTATTTTCATCCAGTTGCACAACAAGAACAATTGGAAATCCAACAAGAACCCATTCAGCCACCGCAGCTTTTCATATTACAACAGCAACCAGTCCAACAAGTGCTCCAGCAAACACTCCAGCAAACTGCTGTGGAAGTGGACGGCAAACGAGTGGAGGACGAGAGGCGACGAACAGAGGTGAAAAAGGTGTCTGAAAAGAAGACAGAGGTCAAGAAAGATGTGAGCAAGGAGCACGTGATCAAGAAGGAAGTCGTGAAACTGACCAAGTCGGAGTCCACGAAGAAGAGGAAGTCCAGCTCCTCGTCCTCTGCCTTCCGCAGCCTATCGGAGCTGCACACGCTCAGGCTGAAGCTGGAGGCAGCTGAGGGCTCGCTGAGTCAGCATGTTCACATCTGCCTCGGAGATGATGGGGTGCACGACTGCGCCCTCAGGATCGCTCAGCTAGAGGTACGATAAAAAACTACAATGAAGGCTGCTGCGCGTGCGTCGGTAAAACTCATGCCATTCATGTGTGTGCATGTGTCGTAGGTGGTGCAGCGCGACATCGCCTTCGTTCGTGAGGAGTACCTGCGTCTCAGGGAACACGTTCCGAAGGAGCTGGAGGGGACGGATGATCCAGATAAAGCTCAGTTCCTCAGCAGCGAGCTCCGAGTCATCGACCAAAAACTGGAAAGTCTGGAGAGCAGCTCATCGGCTTATCTACAGCGGTACATGACACAAACAGACTCACAATGCTGCTGGAAGCTTTGTCTATTCAGGACTTCTAAGCTGATTTAGGTGTTCTGTAACCAGCGTCGCATATAGAGGCTTCTAGTTGAGCACAAGCACTTGGTGTAATCCACGTGTGCCACTGGGAGGAGCTCTGTAACTCGTATCATCGAACAAGTTTTTTATTTTAAAGTTCCACACCACAACTGACATTCAGCTAGGGAAATAACCCAAGGAGCCCTTTTGAGCAGCACTAGGTGATGGGATCATTGATTCACGATTCAGATCTTCATCTTACAGCTGGCTTTCAGTGACTTCCTCGGATTAACCTTTGTGGCTCCTTTGTGCTCCAGTCTTCTACAGAATAAATACAGTATATTGTGTCTTTTAGAGCCTTTGTCTCCTTCATCTCTTGATCAGGCTGCAGGCTGTCAAGGACATGCTGGAGAGTGTGGCACACGTTGAGGACATAGTCAAAGTGTATGAAGCAAGACTGACAGAGAAAGAGACCACGTCACTGTCACCGAGCGAAGTACAAGACTATATGTCAACACTTCAGGTTTGTTTGAGACAAGACAAGTGCAAGTACTCTGCATGAATCAATGATCCTAAGCAGGATAGTCCTGCTCTTCTATCTGACTCTATTATTGTCCACGAGACGTCACTGCTGACTGGTGGTTGTTGTGTAGAATATCAAAGCAGAGCTGGATCAGAAGAGGGACGCTCTGGCCAGCATGGAGGCACACCTGGCCGAGGCCAGCCACTGGAACAGCCAGGTGGGCGGAGCTTTCCACAGGTGTGACGTGATGCTGTCCAAGTACACGGAGCAGGTGGGGCTGCTGTCCGATCGCTGGATGCGAATCCAGGCACAGATTAACACCAGGTAAATGCGTCTTCTATTTTACACTCATAGTTCTTCCTCGGTGATGTAACACCAACATGAAGTGCCAACCCTTAAATAATTTGTTTAAACATTTAATGGTCGACCATAAGAAGTTATGATCATTGATTGATTTGATGATTTTCCTTTTTATTTCCATTGTTTTCAGCCTCTGTTTTCCAGTAACATGTATGAAGTTAGAGATCTGTGTAATAAGGGAGGGGATTTTTTTTCCACCTTTTCATTTTTTTCTCAGACTCCAGGATCTTGAGTTGTACCTGCCCCAGCTGCAGCAGTACAAGCAAACCAGCACCTCGCTCATTGGCTGGATTGATGGGACACGGAAAAAACAAGATGCCCTACAGGCCACCAAGACCGAGAACGTCCAAGCAGTCAAAGACCTCATTAACAGCCAGAAGGTCTCTTCTGAATCCTCCATTGCTGTTAATTCACTCACTGATTTTCTACTTGCTCAGTAATCACACATGCAACTTCATTATGATCTTGTCTCAAGGCGCTGAACACAGAAATCAAGGCTAAGAGGGAGACGGTGGAGAGTGTGCTGAAGGACAATGACGTCTGCATGCATTCTGTCAAGGTACGAAGCTCACATACGTACAGACGTGCGTCGTCGTGTTATTTCCTCCTCATATTTGCGTGTCTTTACAGGATTATGAAACAGATCTTGCTACTTATACATCTGGATTAGAGACTTTGCTCAACATCCCTATCAAGAGGACGATGCTGAGTTCCCCAACAATGGATCTTAATCAGGAGGTACCTCTTGAAGTTGTTATCATCGATGTGGATATGTTTTGTTCTTATGATTAGGAGGATTTAAATCCTTGAACTTGCTGACTGAGTCTGTTTTTGTCCAAGGCTGCACAGCTACAGACGCGTTACATGGAGCTGCTTACTCTGTCTGGTGACTATTACAAATACCTGGGAGAACTGCTCAAAAACATGGAGGAGCTCAAGGTGCTGACCGTGTATTTCATGCTTCCTCATGCTTCCTAACGTAACGTAATTCTAATTGGGTTGTGTATTGTGAACTGGTAAAACTAGCGTTGTCTTTGTCTCCAGATTCGTAACACCAGGATTGACTTGTTGGAGGAGGAGCTTCGCCTGCTGAGGGAAAACATTGAAGACCGAAATTCCAAAAACAAATCGTTGGAAGATGCTGTAGCTCGCTACCAGCTGGAGCTGTCCCATTCCCAGAACCAGCTGCTGTCGATGGAAGAGGTGAAGCGAAACACGGCGCTGCAGTGCAGTGCCACCAAGGAGAGTCTAGACTCCACCCAGAACCAGCTGGGAGACCTCAACGATCAGGTGACACGACTGAACTACATGCTTGAGGAAGAAAAGAGGAAGAGGAGGCTGGCAGAGGAGCGCTACACCCAACAGCAGCAAGAGTACGAGGGAGTGCTGAGGAAGAGGCAGACGGAGCTGGAGACAGTCAGCTGGTCCAAGGTGGAGATAGAGAAGAGTGTGGTCAGTAAGGATCACGAGATTGAACAGCTGCGGCGGCAGCTGTCTGATGAAGGAGCGAGGGTGAAGGAGCTACAGAAGGAGATATCAAAGGTAAGGAGCCAATGCAATGAGGAGCTCAGTAACATAAAGCTGAGCTACGAATCACAGATCCACATCAGTCGCACAGACATCCAGAGGCTGGCGGCCCAGAGGGAGGACGACACAGCTGAGCTCCAACTGCAGTATGAGAGGATGGAGGCAGAGAGGAAAAATCTGGAGGAGGAGCTCAGGACGCTCAGGATGTCTGTATGCCAAGCTGAGCAACAAATAAGAAGGGCAGAAGAAGAAAGTCACAGTCAGCGTGCTGTCATCGCAGAGGAAGGGCGCAGAAGGAGAGAACTGGAAATCCAGGTGGAGGTAGTGATGAAACAGAGAGACCAGGAAAATGCCAAATACAGGGAGAACCTGGCTGAGGCCATGGAGCTCCTGCAGGAGAAGGGCGAGCAGTTGGCGTATGTGACACACAGCCTAGAGGAGGAGACCAGAAGAAGAAAAACCACAGAGGAAGGGCAGGCGGTGCTTCAACAAACACTAGCTCAGCTGCAGGTGAAGCTAACTAGTTCAGCCGTGGGTGCAACCCAGCTGAGGGAGTGTGAGGAGGAGCTTCAGCAGATACGTGTGGAGCTGGAGAGAGAGAGCAGGGAGCGAGGCAGAGTAGACCAAAACATGAACCGGCTACAGGGACGCATCAGGGACCTGCAGACTGTAAGAGATGGGCTGGAGATCCAGGTGGAGAGTCTGAGAAAAGCCAACCAAGAGGAAGTAGCGAGAAGAAGGCAGGTAGAAACAGAGCTAGAAAGGACCACTGTGACCATGACGGAGTACACCAGCACCATCAGTGCCCTGCGCCGCAGCCAAGAACAAGCCAGCGCGTCGGAACAGAGATGTGAGGAGGAGCAGCTTCGCTTGCAGGAGGAGCTGGAGAAAAGCTTGGCACAAAACCAGGCCTCTGCAGAGCAAGCGGCACAGCTGAGCGTCGAACTGAAGGCCCTGCAGCAACACTTACTCCAGGAGCAGAGCCGTATCAAAGAGGCGAACCTCAGGAACGAGGGTCTTTCCAAAGCTTTAGAAGAGAAGAGTAAAGCACTGAATGAGAACTCGTTTGAGCTTAAAAGGCTGAAGGAGATGACAGAAACCCAGACAAAAGAGAGGCTGAGGCTCGAAGAAGAACTAAGGGCCGTGCGTTTTGAGAAAGATCAAGCACTGAGAAGTAAAAAGGGAAGCGATGATGAGCTCTCCTCCCAGATTACTGCCCTGGAGCTGCAGCTGAAAACCAGCGAGCGCCGCAATATAGACTACAGCAACTTGGTTTCAGAACTCTCTTTAGAGCGGGAGAAGCTCAAGGAGGAAACTGAGAGAATACAAAACCAGGCCATCGAGGTACATGGAAGTTTGGCAGTTAGTCCTGGACTACTCTCATGTTTCCCAATCATAGTCCCAATTCGGACCAATCAAGTAGAGATCACTGTCTGTAGCCAAAGTCTTGCTTGCATGCTGGATCACCTGTAGATTCCTTGGCAACTGATTCAAACACATCAATTTGAATGTGTTTAAATAACTTTGCATGTCAGTTACCTGCATGCATGGAAACCTGATCTGTGCCTCTGTAGCTGCAGCCCTTCCCCAATCACTCTCTGCCTCCCTGCCCATACTGTGCGACCATGTGCAGTGTGCATGCCTGCTGTTTCTTCTCTTAACCCAACAGTCACTATTATCTGTGACTTCACTACTGCCGCCCCTCCGTTCTCATTCAGCTTAGAAGCTGTAGCACCTTGAAGATGCAAACACTGCAAAGTAATATCGTCCTGCAAGTTGGGAATAGTCAAATAAAATTTGGCACCCTGTTGTGTGTGCTGCTTTCCAAAATCTAGAAGGCCGTAGCTGTGTTGCACGCAATGCTTTTCTAATCTTAGTTTCATGTTGTTAAAGGATAATAGCAGGTTGAAACGTGGGGTCGATTCAATGACTCACATTTTAATGTTGATATTGTAGCTGAGTAGCTTCTATATTTTAACTAGACTGAGCCCATATGCTGTCTTACCTTTTAGTATTCCTGCTACGACATGCATAGTGTGTTTTTTCCTTGATCCCAGACTGTAGCTCATTTAATTTCTTGATGCCAAATGTTAAATTATTTGCAAAAGCAAATGTATCAATATCAATTTTTTTTACCATGTTTCTTCTTTTTTGTGTTTTTTTTACAGACAACAGCCATGATGAAATCCATTCAGTCTCAGTACACCGATATAATAAAGGAAAGAGATGCTTTGTTGCTGAAATTGCAGTTGACAGAAAAAGAGAGAGATCGCCTGCAAGCACTGGAGGAGGAAATCAATCGCATTAAACTCTCCCTAGATTCTGAACTTCGTAATAGGCAACGGCTACAGGACGAGAATGAGAGGGTGAAGAGGGATCTGAGTTACTGGAAAGACCAAAATGATAGTAAGCAGAGTCTGATAAGACAATATGACATTGACAAGGAACGTATGGACAGGGAAAAGAACTCCTTGAGAAGTGAGATAGAGAGACTGATGAGAGAACTCAGGGAGCTTGATGGTACATATAAAAGCAGGCTGTCAGCTATACAAAAGGAAATGATAGAGGTGACCACTGTTAGACAAACCACAGAACCACAGCTGATGAGAGGCAGAGAGCCCCCAACCTTGGATGACTCTGGTCTGATTTTTGATGGGGTTCGTAAGCAAGTCACTGCCGATCAGCTGCTTGAGTGTGGTGTATTGGAGAAGCCAACATTTAACCAGCTTGTGAAAGGACAAAAAACTGTCCCTGAAGTATCTGTTGACAAAAAAGTAAGTCTGAAAGGGACAGGCCCGATAGCGGGGGTGGTATTTGAAAGTCCAAAAGGTCCTGGGTCTTTTGCTAGCCCCCTCTGCAAACTGACCTTTACTGAGGCAAAGAGAGAGAATCTTCTTCCACCTGATAGCATTGATCTCCTACTGGATGCTCAGGCTGCCACAGGCCACATTATTGATCCCAGAACTAATCAGAAGTTGACAGTGGAAGAAGCATGTAATCAGGGTGTTGTTGATGAAGAGGACCAGGAGAGGTTGCTAGCAGCTGAGGCTGCAGCTGTTGGATATGGTAGTCCTGGCGCCAACAAACCTATTTCAGTATTTCAGGCCATGAAAAAGGGACTAATTGATAGGAACACGACACTACGTCTGCTACAGGCTCAAGAATCTGTTGGCGGAATTCTAGATCCTATACTCAGTGTGTTCCTTCCCAAAGACACAGCTATTGAGCGCAATCTACTGGATGATGATATATGTCGGGCTTTGAATCAGAGACCTGAGCTCTACCTGGACCCAGATAGTGAAGTGGGTGTAACCTATATGGCTATGAAGAGGAGATGTAAGGTAGAGCCACACACAGGGCTTCTGCTTCTTCCTGTCCCTGAGAAGGTAGATCCCTCAAAACTTATCTTTGATGGTGTTCGCAAACCTGTCACAGCAAAGAAGCTGCTTGACTGTGGTGTCCTGGACAGGCCAACATTTAAAGATCTAGAGAAAGGAAAGAAAACTGTCCCAGAGGTGTCCACAGACAAACGAATCAACCTAAAGGGCACTGGACCCATAGCTGGGGTTATCGTGGGAGATCAAGGAAAAATGTCTTTGTCAGAAGCTAAGAAAAAAATGCTTCTGCCTAATGATAGTGCAGATTTGCTGCTAGAAGCTCAGGCAGCTACAGGTCACATAATTGACCCTAGGAACAATCAGAAACTTACAGTGGAGGAAGCATGCACAAAAGGGATAGCGGATATTAGGGATCAAGACAAATTATTGGCTGCAGAGGCTGCTGCTGTAGGCTACAAGGATCCAAGTACAGCCAAGCCTCTTTCAGTGTTTGAGGCCATGAGGCGGGGTCTAATTGACAGAAAGACTGGGCTACGCGTGCTGCAGGCTCAGGAGTCTGTAGGAGGAATTCTTGATCCCAATCTCAGTGTGTTCCTGCCTAAAGACACAGCGATCAAGCACAGTCTTTTAGATGAAAACCTCAGTGAAGCCCTAAACCAGAATCCCACCTGTTACATTGACCCTGAAACGGAGCGTGAAATCAGTTATGGAGCTTTGAAGAGAAGATGTAAAATAGAGCCACATACAGGACTGCTCCTTTTGCCAATCACTGGGAAACAAGACCCATCCAAACTGACCTTTGATGGTGTACGTAAGCCAGTGACAGCACAGGACTTGCTTGATTGTGGTGTGTTGGACCGACCAACATTTAATCAACTAATCAAAGGAGAAAAAACTGTTCCAGAGGTGTCAGTGGACAAAAAAGTCCCTCTCAAAGGGACAGGATCAATTGCTGGTGTGGCAGCTGGACCATTGGGGAAAATGTCTTTGTCCCAGGCCAAAAAAGAGATGCTCATACCTCCAGATAGTGCAGATTTGTTGCTGGATGCCCAGGCTGCTACAGGCCACATCATTGACCCCATTAATAATAAGAAGCTAACAGTAGAGGAAGCATGTGCCAGTGGAGTAGTGGACATTAGTGATAAAGAAAGATTGCTGGCAGCAGAGGCTGCTGCTGTTGGCTTTCGGGATCCAAGTACAACTAAGCCACTTTCAGTGTCTGAGGCAGTGAAGAAGGGACTTATTGACAGGAAGTCTGGTCTACGACTGCTGCAGGCCCAAGAGTCTGCAGGAGGAATTCTAGATCCTAACCTTAGTGTGTTCCTTCCCAAAGACACCGCTATTAAGCGCAAACTACTGGATGATGATCTATGTCGGGCCTTGAATCAGAGGCCTGAACTCTATCTGGACCCAGAAAGTGAGGAGGGTGTAACCTATATGTCAATAAAGAACAAATGTAAGGTAGAGCCACACACAGGGCTTCTGCTTCTTCCTGTCCCTGAGAAGGTAGATCCCTCAAAACTTATCTTTGATGGTGTTCGCAAACCTGTCACAGCAAAGAAGCTGCTTGACTGTGGTGTCCTGGACAGGCCAACATTTAAAGATCTAGAGACTGGGAAGAAAACTGTCCCAGAGGTTTCTATAGACAAAAGCATCAACCTAAAGGGCACTGGACCCATAGCTGGGGTTATTGTGGGAGATCAAGGAAAAATGTCTTTGTCAGAAGCTAAGAAAAAAAGGCTTCTGCCTAATGATAGTGCAGATTTGCTGCTAGAAGCTCAGGCAGCTACAGGTCACATAATTGACCCTAGGAACAATCAGAAACTTACAGTGGAGGAAGCATGCACAAAAGGGATAGTGGATATTAGGGATCAAGATAAATTATTGGCTGCAGAGGCTGCTGCTGTAGGCTACAAGGATCCAAGTACAGCCAAGCCTCTTTCAGTGTTTGAGGCCATGAGGCGGGGACTAATTGACAGAAAGACTGGGCTACGCGTGCTGCAGGCTCAGGAGTCTGTAGGAGGAATTCTTGATCCCAATATCAGCGTGTTCCTGCCTAAAGACACAGCTATCAAGCACAGTCTTTTAGATGAAAACCTCAGTGAAGCCCTAAAGCAGAATCCTGCCTGTTACATTGACCCTGAAACGGAGCGTGACATCAGTTATGGAGCTCTGAAAAAAAGATGTACGATGGAGCCACATACAGGACTGCTCCTTTTGCCAATCACTGGGAAACAAGACCCATCCAAACTGACCTTTGATGGTGTACGTAAGCCAGTGACAGCACAGGACTTGCTTGATTGTGGTGTGTTGGACCGACCAACATTTAATCAACTAATCAAAGGAGAGAAAACCATTCCAGAGGTGTCAGTGGACAAAAAAGTCCCTCTCAAAGGGACAGGATCAATTGCTGGTGTGGCAGCTGGACCATTGGGAAAGATGTCTTTGTCCCAGGCCAAAAAAGAGATGCTCATACCTCCAGATAGTGCAGATTTGTTGCTGGATGCCCAGGCTGCTACAGGCCACATCATTGACCCCATAAATAATAAGAAGCTAACAGTAGAGGAAGCATGTGCCAGTGGAGTAGTGGACATTAGTGATAAAGAAAGATTGCTGGCAGCAGAGGCTGCTGCTGTTGGCTTTCGGGATCCAAGTACAACTAAGCCACTTTCAGTGTCTGAGGCAGTGAAGAAGGGACTTATTGACAGGAAGTCTGGTCTACGACTGCTGCAGGCCCAAGAGTCTGCAGGAGGAATTCTAGATCCTAACCTTAGTGTGTTCCTTCCCAAAGACACCGCTATTAAGCGCAAACTACTGGATGATGATATATGTCGGGCCTTGAATCAGAGGCCTGAACTTTACCTGGACCCAGAAAGTGAGGAGGGTGTAACCTATATGTCAATAAAGAACAAATGTAAGGTAGAGCCACACACAGGGCTTCTGCTTCTTCCTGTCCCTGAGAAGGTAGATCCCTCAAAACTTATCTTTGATGGCGTTCGCAAACCTGTCACAGCCAAGAAGCTGCTTGACTGTGGTGTCCTGGACAGGCCAACATTTAAAGCTCTAGAGACTGGGAAGAAAACTGTTCCAGAGGTTTCCATAGACAAAAGCATCAACCTAAAGGGCACTGGACCCATAGCTGGGGTTATCGTGGGAGATCAAGGAAAAATGTCTTTGTCAGAAGCTAAGAAAAAAATGCTTCTGCCTAATAGTGCAGATTTGCTGCTAGAAGCTCAGGCAGCTACAGGTCACATAATTGATCCTGGGAACAATCAGAAACTTACAGTGGAGGAAGCATGCACAAAAGGGATAGTGGATATTAGGGATCAAGATAAATTATTGGCTGCAGAGGCTGCTGCTGTAGGCTACAAGGATCCAAGTACAGCCAAGCCTCTTTCAGTGTTTGAGGCCATGAGGCGGGGACTAATTGACAGAAAGACTGGGCTACGCGTGCTGCAGGCTCAGGAGTCTGTAGGAGGAATTCTTGATCCCAATCTCAGTGTGTTCCTGCCTAAAGACACAGCGATCAAGCACAGTCTTTTAGATGAAAACCTCAGTGAAGCCCTAAACCAGAAACCTGCCTGTTACATTGACCCTGAAACGGAGCGTGACATCAGTTATGGAGCTCTGAAAAAAAGATGTACGATGGAGCCACATACAGGACTGCTCCTTTTACCAATCACTGGGAAACAAGACCCATCCAAACTGACCTTTGATGGTGTACGTAAGCCAGTGACAGCACAGGACTTGCTTGATTGTGGTGTGTTGGACCGACCAACATTTAATCAACTAATCAAAGGAGAAAAAACCGTTCCAGAGGTGTCAGTGGACAAAAAGGTCCCTCTCAAAGGGACAGGATCAATTGCTGGTGTGGCAGCTGGACCATTGGGGAAGATGTCTTTGTCCCAGGCCAAAAAAGAGATGCTCATACCTCCAGATAGTGCAGATTTGTTGCTGGATGCCCAGGCTGCTACAGGCCACATCATTGACCCCATAAATAATAAGAAGCTAACAGTAGAGGAAGCATGTGCCAGTGGAGTGGTGGACATTAGTGATAAAGAAAGATTGCTGGCAGCAGAGGCTGCTGCTGTTGGTTACAAGGATCCCAGTACAGCCAAGCCTCTTTCAGTGTTTGAGGCAATGAAGAAGGGACTTATCGATAGAAAAGCTGGGCTGCGTTTGCTGCAGGCCCAGGAGTCGGTGGGAGGAATTCTAGATCCTAATCTCAGTGTGTTCCTTCACAGACACACAGCTATGAAACGCAACCTTTTGGATGAAAACCTTGGTCAAGCACTTAATCAAAGTCCTACGTGTTACCTTGATCCGGACACAGGGCGTGATGCCAGTTATGGAACATTAAAAGAAAGATGCAAGACAGAACCAACAACAGGTCTGATACTTTTACCAATTACTGCAAAGCCAGACCCTTCCAAACTTATCTTTGATGGTCTTCGTAAGTCAGTAACAGCACAGCAGTTACTTGATTGTGGGGTCTTGGACAAACCCACATTTAACAAACTATTAAAAGGAGAAAAAACTGTTGCAGAGGTGGCTGTTGATAAAAAAGTATTTCTAAAAGGAACCGGATCAGTTGCTGGTGTTGCAGCTGGTCCAATGGGAAAAATGTCCTTCACAGAGGCAAAGAAAAAGAAAATGATGTCTTCTGACAGTGCTAACATGCTACTGAGTGCACAGGCAGCCACAGGTCATATAATTGACCCTAGAACAAATCAGAAACTAACAGTAAAGGAAGCATGTACTAGAGGAGTGGTGGATAAGGAAGATGAATCAATGTTATATGCAGCTGAGGCTGCTGCAATAGGTTACAGGGACCCAAGTACTGCTAAGCTCCTGTCAGCTGGCCAGGCCATGAAGAAGGGATTAATTGACAAAGACACCACACTACGTATACTTCAGGCTCAAGAGTCTTTGGGGGGAATTTTGGACCCTGTTTTAAGCATTTTCCTACCTAAAGAAACTGCTGTGGCTCGGAATCTCATTGATGAGGACCTACACCGGACTTTGAATCAGTCTCCCGAGTGTTATCTGGACCCAGACACTGACCAAGCAACAACCTATGTTTCTCTGAAGAAAAAATGTAGGGTTGATCCTGGTACAGATCTTTTGCTTCTTGCTGAACCAAAAGAGCCATTGACTGTTCAAGGGCTCAGGTGTGAGGTGTCTGTCATAGATCTGGTAGATGCCAACCTGCTGAATAAGGCTGAAATTGATCAACTGAACCAGGGTAAACTAACAAGAAAAGACATTGAAGATCGCCTTCACTCTTATCTTAAAGGATCCACATGCATAGCAGGACTTTATGATGAGGCCAGTGATAAAGTGATGCCCTTTTATCAGGCCATGAAAGATGGACTATTACGACCTGGAACCACACTAGAGCTCCTTGAGGCCCAGGCTGCCTCCGGTTTCATAGTTGACCCTGTCAACAGCCTTTATTTGACTGTTAGTGAAGCCTACAATAAAAGATTATTTGGGCCGGAGTTTAAAGACAGTCTGCTATCAGCAGAGAGAGCTGTAACTGGTTACAAACTGCCTGGTACAGAAAAGATTATCTCTCTCTTCCAGGCCATAGAGAGGGGTTTAGTGGAGAAAGGCCATGGCATCCGTCTTCTAGAGGCCCAGATTGCCAGCGGGGGTATAATTGATCATGAACACAGCCATCGTATTGAAGTGGATGTAGCCTACAAAAGAGGATACTTTAATGAAGAAATGAACAAGATCCTGACTGATCCAAGTGATGATACTAAAGGCTTCTTTGACCCCAACACAGAGGAAAACCTAACGTATCTGGAGCTTAAACAACGTTGTATCACAGATAAAAAGACTGGCCTCATTCTTTTGCCTATCCTGAGCAGCAAAAAACAAGAATCAACTCTGAAAAATACTAAGAGAAAGAGAAGGGTGGTTATTGTGGACCCAGAGACAAATAAAGAAATGACAATACGTGAAGCATATAACAAAGGGTATATTGACTATAACACGTACCTGGAGCTGGCCCAACAGGAGTGCGAATGGGAAGAGATCACTATTACTGCTCCAGATGGTTCTACACGATTTGTTATCGTTGACAGGTCAACTGGAAAACAGTATGACATCACTGAACTACTGGAAAAAGGAGTAATTGATCAGTCAGTCCTGAATCAGTACCGCTCAAGCACCATCACCCTCACTCAGTTTGCAGATATCATCACCAACAAGACTCAACATGGATCATTATCATCATCAACTACAATGCCATTAGGAGCTTCAGCTACATCTTCAGTGACCTCATCATCAACAAGAACATCAACGACATCTTTAGGTACATCTTTAGGTACATCAATATCATCAGCAGCAAAGTCAGTAGGCTCAGCAACATCAACAGCAGCAACAACTTTTAGCAAGTCAGAGTTGTCATCATCATCAACATCCTCAAAGTCAGTAGGTTCAACAGCAGCAGCAGCGACAGCAACATCAACATTAGGTAGGTCAGAGGTGTCATCAACATCCTTAACAACTCAGGCGTCATCATTTATGTCGAAACCCTTATCACCCACTCTTGCCAAGATAACCACAACAAGAACTACCACCATCACAGAGGAAAATGCTACATTCAGCAGCCTTACCCAGGACTCACCTGACACGCTTAAACATGTATCTAGTGTGTCCTTCACTCTGACCTCGCCCGTTGAGGCAGTGGATGAACAGGAACCTGTCGGTGCCATCTTTGATACAGATAGCGTAGAGAAGATATCCATCACAGAGGCCCGAAACCGTGATCTGGTGGATTCCATCACTGCACAAAGACTGCTGGAGGCCCAAGCCTGCACTGGAGGAATCGTGAATCCCACAAATGGCCGTAGAGTGAGCATCCAGGAGGCATCCAGGCTAGGTATTATAACTGAGGATATGGCCAACAAGCTTAAGCCTGCTCAAAAAGCTTTTTTTGGCTTTGAAGATGTAAAAACTAAGAAGAAGATGTCTGCTGCTCTGGCAATGAAGGAGATGTGGCTCCCATATGAGGCAGGACAAAGGTTTCTGGAATTTCAGTTTGTAACAGGAGGGCTGTATGACCCAGAAATGGGCTGTAGAAGAACCATAGAAGATGCATTGAAAATGGGCTGGTTGGATGGGAGAGCTGCCCAGAAGCTACAAGATGTCAAACAGCACACAAAGAACCTGACCTGCCCCAAGAGCAAACTCAAGATCTCTTATAAGGAGGCTCTGGATAATTGCATGCTGGAGGAAACCACAGGGGTGAAAATGCTCCAGGCATCAGCTATGTCTTCCAAAGGAATCAGCAGTCCATACAATGTCTCCTCTGCCCCAGGGTCCCACACAGGCTCCAGAAGTGGCTCACGACACGGCTCCCGAAGGGGAAGTCTGGACCTTGGCACCGTGTCCTCCTCATCGCTTCTAACCACTCGTTACAGCCGCACCAGTTTTACCACCTTCTCCTCTGCGAGATAAATCAAGGAAAGAAAAAGGAGCCATTACCTATTTGCAAATAAATCTGAAATAGTGATGAATTATTTTGGGGGAAACTTTAAGATGTCTGTCCTGTGTGAGAGGAAAAAGGTGTAAGGTTAATAAGGTTTAATTCTTATTTTTTTTCACTCTTATCTTTTGTGCTGTGCTTTTGAAATACTATAGTTATTATGGCCAAGATATTGTGTAAATTAATCAAAGAACTAATAGCAGCCATCCAAAGAAATTGAAACTGAAGTGTTTGCCATGGTTTTGGCTCCAAAGAATTCTAGTATCACTCCTTTTTAAGCCTTGCTTTGTTTACATTAAATTCACATTAAATATCCATTATGACTTTTTGCAGAGAGGGATTAGAGGTTGTTTATTAGCATAAATCCTTTTATACTTTGACTGAGTTGTTAATCTTTGTTTTCTTGCTTTTTTGTGCTTTGGATGTTTATCTCATCTCATAATAAAAACTAACCTTTTCGTCTTAGTTGTCTCTGTTGTGCAAAAATCTAAAACAAGTATAATATTCCTTGTTGTAGGGAGCTTGTAGCACATACTTTCGTAAAGTCAAATGAAATGTAAAGTTGAGTCGTTCTTAGATCATGTATATTTAAAAAAATGCGTATTTCAGGGTATGACTCAAGTTAAAGGTCCTGTATAAGCCTACATGTATTTTAAAGGGAAACCTTTAAAATACATGTATTTTAAAAGTAAAGCGTCAAGCTGGCGCTTGCTGGTGAGCTCCAGGGTTAATAGCTTACAGTAAAATACCTAAAAACATCTGCACTATAGCACAACTATAATGACTCCTTTTATAGTTATAATAGCATGGGTACTGTATATGTATTATATTATTTTATTCATCTGCATATGCGTGAGCAACATTTTAATGTGCAGGACAAATTTTAAAATATTCTTAAAATTGGTAATATATTTTTTTTATTACTTCCTAGTTTATAAATCACCATTAATCACAATAATTTACACTGACTGTTAAAATGCAAACTGTTGCAACAAATACATGTGCCGTGAAAAGCAGCTTGTACGCATATAAAACAGAGTTTCGCAGAACTTCCGGTACTTGGCGTCGTTTACGTTGCAGTAGTAACGTCTTGTTTTAGCTGTTAGCCGCAAACTTGATTTTGGTAGTTTCACCCGGAAGTGTTTCCGTAACAAGGTTGGTAGCTAGTAGCTAGCATGTAGCAGATGCGCCGTTAAGTCCTGTCTGGGCTTGAACCATTAGTGGTGTTTCAGTGGAGTCTGGGCAGATGTCACAAATGAAGCTACGCTGTTAGTTTGTTGGTGTCAGGACATAAATAAACGCTAGATATCAAACGTTAGCAGAAGTAATGTTGCAGGTAACTAATACTTAGCTAGAAGCTACCCAGGTAGGAAGATTAACACGATCTCGGGTTTTAATATTTCCCTTCTGTATATATACGAGACGTTAATGGGTGTTACAGTAGTTAAACTGCTTAAAACGTTGCGTTTTATCGCAGGCGTCGCACAAAAAAGTTCACGTTTCTGAGCAGCTACATGTGAATGCAGGGTGTAAAGCTTCAAACTGAACGTTGCTGCCAGGTTTCACCGCCCGGGTCACGTCATGGCTGACGACCCCCAGAGAAACTTCCGCTCGGCGTATTATGAGAAAGTGGGCTTCAGAGGAGTGGAGGAGAAGAAGTCTCTGGAAATACTGCTCAAGGACAATCCTCTCGGTGAGTAACGACCAACCCGATGTACCGCCGTTTAGTTTAAAGTGGGCTGGTTTGTTGGTCAGCATACATTTCTGCCAAGCTCATTTCAGTTTCATAATGAATGATGATTAGTTGGCCTGTTTTTTCACTGCGCAGCAATGCCACAAGCCTTCTACGTTCTCATCAGACATCATACCCATTCAAATGCTGCTATTGACAGTTTGCAGTTTCACAACACCTACAGTTTTCATTTCTAATAGATTTGGAGAAGCTGAGCACCTTCAGTCAGAGGTTCCCTCTTCCATCCATGTATCGAATCCATGTGTGGAAGGTGCTGTTGGGTAAGACAAACGCCTTATCATCATCATCATCATCATCATCATCATCATCATCATGACCGCTACAGCTACTCAGAGGGGTTATTTACTGACTATACTTAGCTATGTGTGTGTAGTCATTGTTGTCTTACTACAGTACAGGGAATATACGATCAAAATGATCTTCTGATTTTACAGAGTTTTATATAGAGAACACTAGTATTATACATTTCAGACTCTGCATACAGAGTTGCTTTTCTGTGTTATATCAATATTCATTTTAAATATTTAAAAATTACTTGTAGAATTCTCTTCTCAGAAATAAATAAATGTATTTAACAGGAATCTGTTTATTACTCATGTTTACTGAAAACCATCCTTGTTATTGTCCCTTGTAAGTATGACTTGATTTAATGTTCCTGCAGGCATCTTACCTCCCCATAGTGACTCTCATGCTTTAGTTGGAGGCTACAGGAAGGAGCAGTACCAGGACATCCTGGATGCTCTGGAGGTGATGAGATACATCAACCCTTCCACGCCTTCCACCCACATCTACCTGCGCATGTTTCAGCTGGAGAGCCAGATGCTCCCACGGTGCTCTGAGACCTTACCCCCAGTAAGATGGAGCACTCAAATGATAATGGGTGAACTTTCAGTAGCAGCAATAACAGTTTCAATCTGGTTTTGCTTTTGTTTGTCAAAAATCTTCCATTCTGCCATAAAAATAGTTTGTGTTATAAAGCCTATTTTATCAGCCATTCTATGGTCAAATGTCTACATCAGTGCTTTTAACATAATGCATGAGCCTTAAAGGTAGTGTAACCATCTTCTAAAAATGGCTAATGGCTGCTGTTTTATTTTTTTACTGGTTTTATCTCATTAAATGCATCTGTGAGCATTTCAGCCCGAGCCTGAGAGCAGATACATCGTTTTTAGGAGCTAATAATAAAATGATAACATGACTGAGCATTGTCTGGTTAGTATTACTATCAAATGAGACTCTGTGTTTAAGCAGCTAACAGATATGAGATTAGTTACAGAAACATTGAGCATCCATGGGGAATGACTGGTTCTCCCACAGCTGATAAAAATCTTTAATTCGTTTGCTTGTTTTTATATAAAAAATACTTTAACCTGTATATAAAATATATAAAAATACTTTAACCTGTATATAAAACTATGTATTATTGGTACAGGATGAAGAAAATGATGACTTTCTCCCCATCGGTCGGGCCATGGAGGAGATTGTAGACGATCCTGTCGACTGCTACTGGCTGATCAAGTGTTTTGTCAATCAGTTCCACACAAAGTTTGGAGACTCAATACCTCATCTGGTAAGACTTAACTCAAATTAAACTGACTGAAATTTAAAAACACGATGTTGCTGCTTTTGTAGACTTCAAAGAAGAAAAGTAATTTGAATGCAATATAAAGGCAAATCAGGGCCATTTTAAATAAATATTTTTATGACTTGATTTTGATTTGAACATGTCATGACACTGAGAAGACAAAGATACAAAGCTTGTGTTTACAGTTGATGTGATGGCCTTCTCATGACTTGGGGGTTCACACATTTTTCAGTATGAATTAAGACGTGGTGTTGTCTGTCCTCTGCTATAGCCAAAGAGCCTGGAGCATTTTCTGTGTCAGGAGGAACCTCGGCTGCTGAACCATCTGAAGAGCATTGGAGCCCTGACTCAGCTGCCCTATAGCCTCTGGTTCAGACGCTGCTTCGCTGGCTGCCTGCCTGAATGCAGCCTGCAGAGGTCAGTCCATTCTTCACCACAGTACTGTAACTCACTTTGGTAATCTACTACTTATAGACAGAATTTTTAGTCTAAAATGTTTAGAATTATCTTTCTACCAGATACGTTGTTTGAAATAACCTAAGTTTTCTTCTGTGTAAACATAGTAAACAATGTCCAGCTTCTAAGAAGCAATGAACTGCCTCCCACAAACCATAAGCCTGAAGGCATGTTCAGCACTGAGCCCGTGCTTTAAATACTGATTTACATTCTAAAGGGCATGATTTTTAAGTGTTCAGTGACATACTTGATTTCCTAAGGGGAATGTCGATGTGGAGCATGATGCATTCAGTGGAACAGTAATGAATGTGTTGGTAGTTTGAGTGTGGAGGCAGCTGCTGTTTGAGTAAAACATGTAGCGGTTTCTAAACATTTGGCTAAAACAAAGTGTTATAAAACAGTCCTATTTGATGATTTAGTACAGACCAGTAATATGATACAGATTAATAGGATACAAAGCTGCAGCTGTCAGAATGTAAGGTGAATCAGTTCTTCTGAGGCAGGTTCAACAGATTCCAAGTTAAAGCTGATTTATTACACAAATGTTGTGTAGCTAATAAACCACACAATGTATCTGTGTGTGCAGTAAAACCAACCTAGAGGAGAAAGGTGGTCAGCTGGAACCTTTAGTCGTCAGGCTAAGATCTGAACATTAATGTCACTGACCAGTCATAGAATTGAGCCCTGTCATTTTCTTCAGGGTGTGGGACAAGGTGATAAGTGGCTCCTGTAAGATTCTGGTGTTTGTTGCTCTGGAGATTCTACTAAGCTACAAGATCATGTTGATGGGCATCAGTCGGCCTGAATGCGTGGTCAAGTTTTTGTGCAGTGTAAGTTATTCAACAATCTCGAGAATTAACTGTGTCTTTGTCGCTGACATTTAGTAACATGGACACAACTTTTCCTTCCAGATACCACAGGAAAACACAGACGCCATCGTGACTAAAGCCATTGACTTGTGGCATAAATACTGCGGCACCCCGATGCACACTCTGTAGTCACGTGAACAGAAGGGAGATGTTCTCCCAGGACACACACATACAGAGATCAGTCTCTGTATAAGCAGAACCTCTTAGTGGGGGCCACTTTCCAGGCTTCACTACACTGCATGAACACTGGAGGCAGTCGACCACAGAAGCACGTACTGTAAGGTGTGAATGCTGGCACAAAACCAGCCGGAAAAGGACGAGAGATCATAAATGTATTAATTTTAATAAGTTTCCTTCTTTAAGAAACTGTATACATTATAGAAGACAATAAATTAACACTCACATGCAGTTTGTCTGCTTTACAAAAGTATGAGTATTATTTTTTCCCTCATACATTTTTAACGGACAAGCGGCAGTAATTTAACTGACTCTGTGCTTGCGCACACCTCCTAATATGGATAAAACTTTATGGAGCAATTATGAAAAAAAAACAGGCAGTAAACTTTGAATTTGTACAATAAGATGAAATGCAAAATATCCATGGGGAGAGTTCTGCAACATTTTACGGTGTACCAATAATCTGTAAAATGTGTAAATCCCTGTAAACAATACTGTAGGCACAGAGACACAGTTACTGAACTCTCATGAGCTGTCAATCTGGATGCATTCAAAGTCACAACATCCTCAGCAGGTCAAGTTGCTTTGGTTTGATTCTGAAATCTGGATTGTGATTGAGCTCTTGAATGCAGCCTAAGAGCAGATTAACAAATGAAAGCTGATATTATTGCTTGGGTGATTGATGCGACTGCATTAGGAGATCTACACTTTGACTGTTACTGAGTTGGTAGTAAACACCTTGGGACTCTGAACAAGATTTAGGATACTTTTGGCTTCATTATCAGCTGCCGGTCACAGCATAAGCTGCTGTAAGTGTTTATCTTCTGACAGAATCAGATGAATGACTAGAGAGATTTCAATCAGTGGAGTAGAAGTGCGCCAACACAAGCTCACTTCTTAGGTAACACTAAGTCAAAATGAAAAATGAGACTTCAGAACATAGTAAAAGGCAAGAAAACAATCCCTGGAAAAAATAAATAAAGGGAAGTCCCGTCTTCACCTCGCACTGTTCCCATCCTTGATTGTTGGCACAGATTCTGCGACTTTCTGTGGCTTTGTTCGAAAAAACAAAAGTGCAGCAAAGTAAACATTTCATCACCTTTTATCATTCAAAAATGACAATAAAAGCTTTTGAATATCAAGAAGTCTGTAAAATCTCCAGAGTGGAGACACCAGTTGAGAGCCCCATCTGTTTAAAACCTTGTTGCTCCCGTTTCCTGTAATGGCTCAAAGTCATACGTGTTCAGTCCAGTCAGGCGTCTGTAGTCAGCAGGATCAGGGCCGCACGTAGCGGTCACGGTGCTCCAGGCTTCTGGGGAGGGTAGATCAGTGCGGAGGTCCACGTTATGGCCGATGAAACCTGCACAGAGAAAACGGGCCTTTACTTTTCATCTAGCACCACCCACAGGTCAGAGTCTTCACTTCAGCCTTAATGCCGACCTGAACTCAGTGGATGCCAGCGCTGCCCAGTCTGGCTCCAGTCTGCTTTTGCTGAGTGGGAAATGTTGCATCTGTCAGCGCTAAGACTCTAATTACACCTAAGCGGCTAATCTCTTTCAATTGGTTGTTTGTATTTCTGGATGACAGTGCTTATATTTGCTTGGGTGACCATGGCAACAGCACTAACCCAAACACCAGGTCTGCCTCCTCCAGAGCTTCAACAACAGCGTAACAGTTCACTAACTGTGACTGGGTGTAAAGCCTTTTATTCAACATCACTCTGGCATCAACCTCAAAGCCAAAATTATTAGTTCATCTATTTTTTTTCTAGTTGTCTTATTGGATCATTTATTTTTCTATCACTATTCATTCTGTGATGTGTAATGATTTTAAGCTTGTTGCACCTTTGACTTTAACTCACCTCGTCAGATGACGGCTTGACTCATGTACCTCCATCTCTGTGCTTTTAAACTCATTTAACTCCTTTCTTATGGCCGCCTGAGTATTACACAAACACACATTCAGATACGCGTACAGACTTCTTGACTTTTGTTGTTGTTGTGCTTGGAGCCAACCTTATCAGCAGCCGTTAGCCTCGTCCAGGGCTTGTCTGCTCTCCTGTCATAGTCCTGAGCCTCGGCGACTTCCACATAGTCACTGAAGCGGATGAGGATTTTCGCCTCCCTCAGCTCCTCCACTGTCGGCCTCTGGCTGAGCTGCAGCGTGGAAGAGAATGCAACATGACATACTCAGTGCCTTGCAACATGGATGCTGAGGACAATCTGTGCAGTAAAGAACCCAATATTGGATGTGACTGGAAAATAGCTGGTTCAAATCTTGTAGGAAAAATGGGGTTTTGCAATATTGTTTATCAATATGTCAAAATATTATGAGTATAACATTACCTTCCTCATTTCTTTCTTGTGTATTAATAATAAGCAAAGTGGAAGAAGGAGACAAATGGCCAGTTGTGTTAAACTCTCAGAGCCAAGAGACATGTTAACATTTGCTTCTTTTAAATTCAGTGTGTATAAAAATAGATGATGCTGACAGACATATAAGCAGCTTTTCTCAGGAGTAACTGAATGGGTTTATTCGGCTCATCCATCAGCTCATATTGTATTGTATAGTCACATATTGTCATTACTGAGGCAGCTGTTCTCTACCATTCAGTCCTGATACTGAGAACAAGATGATGATGATGATGATGTAACAGATAATAATATCATCTAATCCCAATGGTGGCAGTTTTGTCCCCATGGCAACCGTGTTCATATTATAGCATCATGTCCTTTGATCAAAGACCGTCAGTCTCTCCTCCATCTTACCTTTCTGGACAAATGCCTCTTGATCTCCCGCTTCTCCTCCTGCTCCTCCAGATCATTTCGAGCTGAAAGGAACAACAGGAAAACAGCTTCAACACACCCAGAGACTGTGGATTAGTGTTTGGTTTTCCTTCTTATAATGTGTAAAGCGACTCACGTTTGAGTATGTTCCTCTGTTCCAGCTCCTCTGCCGTTGGCCTTTGACTCAATCGCCTGAAAAGAAAGAAAACCTCTATTTTAAGAAACTTATTTTTATACGTTTTAAATGTTTGTGTGCTTTGAGACGATCATCCATCTTGTGGTCAGGCTAACAACCTCACTGTGCTAAAAGTCTTTTATGTACATTATGCATTGTGAATTTACAGTGTTTGTTAAGTAAAAGATTCAAGTGCATTGAGGGGAAGCTTAGCATGTTTTAGCTTGAATGTATAACAAGTGCCAGCTCCTCCGGTGATGTTCTAGAGAACCGAATGCACCGACCCTTGACCGGCAGGAACGACTGTAGTCGTGTTGCGTCTTTGGGCCATCCTGATGGTCCTCACACTGTCTTCTCTGCTTTCCACAGTCTGAATTCTTGAAATCCCTCCCTGCCCTATATGTTGAGGTCACGTCTATCACACACCACAGGGATTAATCATGTGCTCTAACAACTCCAGCTCACCTGGTGAGTTTGGTGGCCGTTTGCTGTCGAGACTCCAGTCTCTCCTGGTCCGACTGAAGCGGCAGGATATTCTTCTCCTCCAGCTCCCTTTTCGATGGACGATTACTCAGCTTGATGGCCAGAGAGTCTTTTCGTAGAACCTTCATGGCCAGTGTGCCTACAAACCATGAGACAGTTACAGGGACATTCACCCATCTTGTTGTGCAGTTTCAGATGTTGACGAGCTCTTAAAAAAATGAAAAAAATCCAAAAAACCTTTTGCAAATTTGGTTATTTTTAATTTAGTCTTCATTCTGAGGAGATCATAGAATCCTCTTGTTTCTTTCTGGTGATAATTGTTAATAAAATGACTAGAGGTATTAGCAGGTGGACACCAACAGTATCACCAGGTCAGATATTTGTGCTGTGTCTGACCAAATTGCTGCTCTAAATGCAGCACGCCACGGGGACGTCTGTGCTGATGCAGAGGTTCCATATGCTCATACATGCAATAACTAGAACATCCACTTAATTCTTAACAGCAACAGGAGGATCGTTTCTGTTCAGTCGTGTTTCAGAGTGATGACATCAAATGGTGAAGTTGGGAAAGTGCTTCCTACTCAGTTTAAACAGCTTAGAGGAACTAGAGAGACACCTACTTGTAAACAGTGCCTCATCCTCCTCCTCCTCCTCTTCTTCGTCCTCATCTTCCTCCTCCTCCTTGTACATACTCGGCAGGTCCTCATAGTCTGCCTCATTGGGGAGGTTCTCTTTGTCGTCATCACACTCGATCATCACGGTGGGAACACCATGCATCATAGAGCTGCAGGTTGGAGAAAGGGCAAAGGTCAGAGGAGGTCACTCAGCAACTCAGCAAGTGTGAATTTGCTGAAATTTATTCCACAGACGAGCCAGGAGTTATTCTGATGTAGCAGTCAGAGTGATGCTCACCTCTCAAACCTCTGCATGGTGAGGGCCAGCGTCTTGTTGAGTTCCTCTATTATTCTGCTGGGCGGGTGGAGGGGGGCCGGCAGCGTCCCGTACTGCAGGGGGTGCCCTCCCATCGGAGCATGGCTGGAAGGCGCGGGGCACTTCTGAAAGGTGAGCGACGAGGGTTCCACGTTCCCTGCAGGTATGGAGATCATGAGCTTCTTTGGAGGTAGAGGAGGAGATAACTTCCCCGACATACATGGCAGCTTCACTGGGCCATCGTCTGCAGCACAAGCACAAGCACAGTTGAAGGCGAAGGCATGAACAGTTAATGCCCGTAAGGAGCCAGGAACGTGACAGAAGACGAACGACGCACCTGTCACGTGGTTGGGCAGTCTGCTGAAGGGCTTGGGTGGGAGCGCAGGAGGTTGTTTGTGTAACGTTGGAGGTCTGGAGAGAGCTGATTCAGCGCCGTCCGACAGATACACAGTGGACTTCCTTGTGAGCGGAGCCTGAGTGGTTATCTGTGTGTGGTCGTGTGAACATGCGCCATCACTGGGCATCTGAAACTCCACGGCACCTGAGGATTAAAACCAGTAAAAGCATCAGAGGAGACACGGCGTGCAGAGGGAAACAACAGTGAGCGGCGCTGCTGCCTACCTACAGCGGCAGCCGCGCCCTCCATCTGCTCGCTGCCTTCAGGCTCTGGCACAGGTGAACGCCCGTTTTCCATCTTCACCTCCTCTCGTATGGCTGGAGATGTTCCGTCTATGGAGGAGAGGGAGGAAGAACCAAGACAGCAATAGAAGAGAGGCAAACCAGAGACAAGTGCTGCTGCTTCGTTGTGATTGGAAGCGCTGACGCAGACCCGGCATAAAAACAAATCCATTAATAAAGCAACTAATCATATAAAAATGTCAAACACTGACATATTCCACATCAGCAATAATAACAATAATCAGATTGCAGCCCAGTTAACACCCCATCAGATGTTCTTAGATATTTTATAGTATGTATATAGGACAACATGTTGATGACCACATTAATGCCAGGCTGGTCTGTGACTCACCTTTCTCATAAATCTCCTTCAACACGCCTTTCTTGATGAGCTCCTCTCTGCTCTGGCGGGTGGACATTTTCCTCTCCAACACTGAGGAAAAGGAGGAAGAGGTGAGAAAGAGAAAAGAAAAGAGAGACATGAGGTCAAAACAAAAAACAGCTTACTGCCCAGAGCAAAGCATCAGGCTTCTACTCCTCTACCTCGGCTCAGTATAATGATGCCAATCGTTGGGTTTAATGCTGAGCCTCATACTGCAGGGTTTCATTTTGCGGTTGGAGTTTTTCACTAAATAAAGTGAAATCAGGCTGTGTAGATATCATCCACAACAGAACAAGATGATGACGATCAGAACCGGGGTTAACACAGAGGAAACAATGAGGGACCAGTAGGAGGCAGTGGGAAGAACAGCACTCCTGTCTGACCGCCGGCAGGAAACATCGTCATACTGAGGATCAGGTCGCACATGTGAAGAACTGTGACCTCACAGGTTACGTGTGAAGACAAACCCTCCCGGTGATGAAGCAAACACGCATCACTAATGCTTCGCAGTAAATCTGACAACTACAAAACCTAGATTCAACAGAATAAACCTTGTAGTTTCACAATAAAATTGTACATTAAACCCAAATGAAGTGTGATACAAGTAACGTGGCCAGAGAAGTTTGTACACTAACTAATATTTCACCCAATTATTAAAAAATTGAAATATTCCTAGGATGGCGCTATAATAAAACTGGAAGGTTTTAAAGTTTCCTACTTTTTATTTCAATAACTGGATAATGTGATTTTACCGTATCTGAAATTAGCAGAATAATACATTCAGACTTAAAGACAGTTAATCGCATTTGGTAGCGCCTGAAAACATGTATCAACATTATTTAGTGCATTTTGTCTGAATGGTGGTCACATCATCAGCTTCCTGTGTACATAGCCCTGCTGTGAAGATAAGATGTAACCTGTTATTCAGAGAAGAGGCAGGTTTCAGCAAGCAAATAAATAAACGAGTCCAACTGTGACAGCTGGGAGAACAGCTTGGCTCAGAGAGTCGGCCAGCTGAGAAACGACAGCAGAACCAGAGATCTGCTGTTTCACAGCCACTTCTCATCCTCAGACTTCCTGCCGCTCTGAAGCAGACATATGCGCCAACATGCTCAGTAGAAACACCTCATCCATTCACTGTTGAAGAGACAACAACAATCAGAGTCTACAGCCGATTCCATATTATCGTCTCGCCCACGTGTGATGTTTGCGCGTCTGACGGGTGTAATGAGGTTCATTCAGCATCAGTTCTTACAACTGCAGCGTTGGGAGTAAGAAATGATTATAATGATTTCACCTGCTGGCTCCTCTCTCACCTGATTTCACCTGGTTTGCTTTCCTGATCCTACACAACCATAACTGGAGGTCAGCAGCACAGGTCTGTGTGATCAATGCTGCTGTGTCCACAGTGAGACGGCAGCGGGCGCCAATGGAGGCGTTGTGCGTGAGGATCTGTGCTCTCACCGGCAGAGGTCTGCTTGAACTTGTCACTCTTCTTCTTCCTCCATTTCCAGGGTTTGAACAGACGCCCCAAGGTGGCGAACTTGCTCCGCCGGCGGATGGGGGGCGTGTGTGTGCCGGGCACCAGCGAGTCGGAGCGCATCGCTGCCAACCTCTCCACTTCCTCAGCTGCAAAACAGAAGGACATCAGGAAGGTCGTGACCATAAGGTCAACAGCACTTACGAGAGGAGATTTTCACATCTGTTCACCCGCAGCCAGAAAAAGAATGAAGCAATAGTAATGAAAACAAGCAGTAGAAGCTACTGGAGCCAGAGGTTCCCTTCTGCCGTCACACCCTAACCTGAAAACATCGCAATTCTCACATGAAGTTAAAGAAAACGTGAAATACAGCTTGATAGCATCCAGATGAAGCACTGTCAGGCCAGCTGCGTAGTTTAGGTTTCATTATAGGACATATTTACTGCAGTAAATCAGCATGATGAAAATTCAAATGTCAGGGGACAGACTCCGCTACAGGGCTGCTGGGCACAATCAAGTCAGGACAACCTTATTCAGATCGCTCTCAATCACAGTTAGACTGTCGGCAGAGACTTGACGTAACGAGGCGAAGAGGCCTGGCTGAGGTCAAGCTCCCCGGAGCGGTCCAGAACGGGCCGACGGACGGCACCACGCGCCTGCACGGCACGCTCCAGCGTTCTTCTTGAGATGGCATCCTCCCCACTACACACAACATGGTGCTGAGCAGCAGGGGGAGGTCTGCAGAGCAAGGCCTGGAGACGGAGCCAGCAGCGAGGGTTCAGCTGGCAGCAGCGCGTGCACACACACAGGCCAGCGGACGTGAACAGCAGCAACACACAACCACACAAAACACTGGAGACGCTCAGACGTGAAGAACAAGTGCAAACACTAATCAGAGAGCTGCATCTAAACAGGCACCACCAGAACTGAAATACTGAAGCATACTGAATAATTAAACTGTCACTTTAGACTTTATGAGTCTAGTTTCAAGGTTTACAAACATTTGATTGAATGCATTTAAGAAAGTTCTCTTTCTTTTTATCTGTTACACGTTTGTGCTACAAACATTTACAGGGTGGGTAAAACTCAAGCTGACTGTAAACCAGTAAGAAGCTGCCTCCACCACCAGGTCCAGACGCTACATCCCAACACCAGCCTGGGGTTGAGCGGAGTGTCACACTGATGTTAAACAGAAACTTTCCCCACACGCACGCACGCACGCACGCACGCACACAGAGAGAAAACTTTGTATTCACTTGACACTTTACTACAATTCAGAGGTTGTTTACTGTCCTAATAATCTGCCGAGCAGCTTCGTGTTGCAGCTTTGAGCCTGTAGCAGGTAGAGACCAGCTTTGGCCCATCGCTGCTGGCTGAAACCCCCGAGTCACACTGCAGGGAGACATTCTTTCAGTCTGACCCTGGGTCTGATTTCCAAAGACTGAGTCACTCAACAACAGGAACAACAACTGGAAGAAGCCCAAACAACAACAACAACAACAACAACAACAACAACAACAACAACAACAACAACAGATGATGACACCACCGCTGCTGTGGAAGCACTCATTCAATGAGTTGACTAATGGAGGTTCTACCAGCTGATTCATACTTTTCATTTAAATGGATTATAGGAAGTTGATCAATTTAACAATAACCAAAGTGGCCTCAGAAACATCTTTAGCATTGACAAAGCAGCAAAATCAGGGCATCAATCTCGAGCTACACTGCATTGATCCTTGGTTAAACAAAGCGAAGCAGATTATAGTTAATAGATATTTTTACCAGTACATACACACTGAGCTGCAAACGTCGCAAATATGACACATCTGCATTTCCAGCTGATGCAAATCTATTTTATGATAAAGGAATTATAAAGTGAGCTGCAGCTGCAGAGGCTGGAACGAAGCCGCTCATCAACCTGCACTGAGTGACCCGTAGACGTGGTACTGGAGGGGACGCTGTTATTACTTATTTTTATTACAGGTACAATTACTGTACCTGATTCAGACCATCACAAATAAAGCTGAAGGCTCGATTTCTCTTGACTCCAGTGTCCCAGGACAAGTGAGTCTTCTAAGACTAAAGGACAGTGAATTCAATAAAAGCACTAGAATTTGGTGTGAAGCCTTTATTCATTCCTATTAATGCTAATGTATATTTATCTGTAAATCGCACCTAAAATAATGATATCACATTTTATGCAATCAATCAATAACAGGCTGATTTCATAAAGAACACGGGGTCAGCGGCGCTGATCTGGGTTCAGCTCCCGGTGCCGGTGCCGGGTCCCCAGCGACAGCCAGTCACCGTAATAAACCGAACCGAACCGAACCGGGTCCTCTCACCGTCCAGCGGGTCGGCTCCGTGACACTTGCTGCAGATGTGTTTGAGCTCCTTCCCGAGCTGGCAGTGGATGGTGAACGGCACGTTGTTGTTGTTGTTGGGCCGCTGCTCCCGCCGCTCCCGCCGCTCCCGCCGCCGCTCGACGGAGACGCCGCGGGACTTCGCGCCGGTCAGGCAGAAGGTCCTCCGCCTCTTCTGCGGCTTCTGTTGCTCGGACGAGGGCACCGCGAACATTAACGGCGGGGACACGGCCGTGCTCCTGGACCCGGACCATAAACCCGTCACGGACGTTTCACGACCCGCCATGTTTGGGTTGGACTGCAGGGACGCAGCCTCTCGCCCCAGGATTTCAAACGGGTCGGAGCTCAGTCCACAAACAAGTCAGCCATCATGAAAACGGGCTGTTCCGGTCAAGGCTTTCAAAATAAAAAAACGTTATTCAGAAGAACGTGTTATCTATTCTCACCCACAAAATATTAAAACAAAACCACTTGATGAGAAAAACTAACTATTAAAAATATTAACTAATACCTAAAATTCTATTTCGCTAATAGGTTTCATTTTTTGACAAATGGGCTGTATAGTGGATTATTTCCGTAAAGGACTTGTGGAAAAACGCAATACGCTAATTAAGTAATGACGTCGAAACAAATCTTGACATTTCCATCTTTCATTTAAATATTTGCTATTATTTTGAAGACAGATCTTACTTCCGGACACACTACGTCTCGACAGCGCTATGACGAGGCTCAGCCAATCGTGGGAGGCCGATGAGGGTCGAGCCCAAAGCATCAGCCAATGAGGATGAAGTACCAGGAAATTTATAATGAGATTTTAAATGTCCTGCTGATGGTTAAAATTACAATTACAACGCTTACGAAGGTCCATAGATTACAGAGGTAGATATAAAAAGAGAAACAATGATTACTGGGTACCAGCAACATTTCTTATAATTTAATACACTGCACAATTTACTCTGATCATTGTCTGTAATGCTTTTATTAAACATCACTTAAAAACCTTTAACAAAATGTGTCAAATGTTTCTTTTTAATTTAGAGACAAAATCAAATGCTTTGACTGAAATGAAGAAATATTCATTTTAAACTAGGAAACTAATTCAAGGCCGTTAATAATGCTTTATTCCCTAATGTTTGTGCCATCTGCTTTGTACGAAAGGTCAGATGGTTTAAGCATTTTAAAACACCTTGAGGAAAGTGTTTTTTCTAAAGCACACCCTAAGTGGCAGCACCTCAGACACCAGGGTTCTAAGGGAAGGGTTGAGTCTGAAATCAAAGGTAGGCTGTGTACGAGGGCTCTTCTCATCTGGCCTCGCTCTTAGAACCTCCAACTTTGATCATTTCCAAATATGCAATCTTCTTTAACAGAAAAGTAACATTTTGTCCTTAACTGACTTCTGATCAGCTATGGGACTTAACTGCATTCAGCTTCGAGCTCAGTAACAAAAACAGGTGCAATCTTATTCTATGCCTTAATCATAAATCAATTCTGACTTTTCCTGGAAGACAGTGGAGAGAAGCCAAGAGAGGAGAAGCTCGTTTCAGGCTGCGAGCTGCCAGCCTGCATTTTGTTCTCTCTGTAATCTGGGCTGCGACAGAGACAACAAGGGATCCAAACAATGAAAGAGAGCTAAATTTGGAGACTGACTGAAGACTGTAGAACTCAACTTGATGAGCTGGTGAGAAAGACGCCAACACTCAGTACTGTATGTTACTGAGGCCAATAAAGGGTCACAGTTTGTAGTTACACACCCGGACCAGCAGGTGGAGCTCATATACAACTTAGAAATAAACAGGCAGAGAGCTGGATGCAGGGACTGGTCTATAACCAGAACGGCACAGGCCCAGTCTGTCATTTCACTCATGTAAGGATGGCATCAGAAGCATATGCTGCATTTTTCCTGCGGCACATGATGACACAGACGCGTGAAGAGTCGCAGAACGAGGTTGTGAATCACACGATGGAAGAGTTTAGAGAACAAGCGTCTCTTCTGGAATGAGCCTCCTCCCTCGGTGAGGTGGCAGGACTCCAGCGTTCCTCCCAGTTGCCAGTGATGAAGCCCAAGGAAACAGAGATTAGCTGCATTCACATGCACAAAATCCTCCAGAAGAGCGTTTGTCACAGAGATGCCTGATGGTAGAGCAGCATCAGTCAGGTTCTAGTGAATCTAGGAATGCTCCCCCTCTGGCTAGTTAGCACGTTAGCATGCTAACAGATCAACGCAACAAGCATGAAAATATGCTTTCACATATTTCTCCTACTTCACACCACCAGTAATTTATCTCATTATTATAAAGACTGAGTTATTTGTCTGAATTTAGATTCAGTTTAAATAATCACATTGGTGGTTGGTCGTTTAAATTCTCGCCATTCTTTGCCCTGCAGCTGAAGGCCTCATTGGGGAGATGTTTGGCAGGTTCCAGCTCTGTGTGGTGCAGACATTAATAAACTTCATGTCTCAATATGTCTGACAAAGCAGATAAACCACAATCTCAGAATCTGAGCGTGTGCACTTTGACCACCAGGTCAAACAAGGCCGCTTGACCAGCTCTCAGATCATTTTCCATCCGTGATGCAGTGACTTCGTCACAATCCGAGCACCTGAGCAGGGAGCTGAACTGCCTGACAACTTCTGTGCTTTTCATCTTTTAGGAATAAGACTTGAATCAGACTGTGTCACAGCCTGACAACATAAGGTTTCCTCATGCATCTCATATGTTCAGGCTAGAAACAAACAACTGTCAGTTTACTCCTAAGTCATTTCTAATGGATGGACGTGGTTTGTAGACTTACGTCGTCATCTTTTTGACAATGCCCTTTTTCTTTCATTTATCCCTTTTAATTTGAAAAGTTCCACCTGATTTGCTAAGTTAAATAAGCATCATTAGATGGTGATTGATGAGGGTCAGAGGCCCGAGTCTGGATCTTTACTGCCGTGCATTAACTTCCAAATGAAAACAATCAATGGCAGCACAGTTGATGCTGGTTCGATGCTCACAGGTCAACCTCGCTTTTAGTGCTCTTCAGCCTAAACGCTTTCCACCAACTGAGTCATTGCTTCGCCATCATGTGCAAAGAAGAACGTTACCACACATCGTTAATGGCTCGGTATCTAAAAACAGAACTTATCCCCGCCAGCAGAGAGAGAGAGAGCGTTGTGGAAGAACAAACATGGACCAGAAAGCGGTCACATCATCAATATGCCCGAGATCCGACCCGGTTTATCATCAATGTGACGGACAGAAGCCACGACTACACATTCGTAGAAGAGGTTTTGCTCGTGGCGGCGCCGTACGACCAAGAAGAGAGAGGAGAGTTCACGTTCGCCATGGAGCCTGCAGCTGCACACTTGGACCCGGTTTCTCTGGACCCCAGCAGGCCAGAGCTGAATGGGACGTTGCTCCGTCTCTGTGTCTTTAGTAGTAAAGGGAAGTGCTGATGCGTTAAACTACATTTCCCAGATCCACTCTTGCTTTTTTACCTTTCGTCTTCCACTCACTGATCTATTTCTGACGACTATCCATTACCCCACATCTCACCTTCTCCTTCCATCTGGGCTTCTGACGCCATCAGGCAAAACGTATTAATCATTTTCTGGCCTTTGATGGCGCTGCTGCTAATTTGGTCCCTGAACTGAGACCATGATCCTGGCAGAGATTTTGTATGCAAAATTAATGTGCTGCTCTGCCCCGAGACAGTGAGACCTGCTGTTTCCAGTCCAGAACTCACTCCCTCCATCAACTTGCTTCTTTTGTCTCCATTTCCCCATCAGTTGATTTGTTCAGCCACCATCTCTGATTAAGATGCTGACAGATGCAGTGCCACTGAGGAATCACCTTGTCAAGGCTGAGGAAGACACACACACGCAGGCAGCGCTGCGCGTCCATGGGTGAGAGAAGTTGACAACAACAACCCAGAGTACAATAAGGATTTCATGTCCATGGGTGAGAGAAGTTAACCGTTTTCAGACTAAATGGAGAAGAGGAAACACAGCGCGTGCTATAATTAGCTTCACAGCAGGTCAGGGCCCAGTGCTGCTCCACTGAACTGTCAGCATCACTGCTCTGGAGTCAGACTGAGTCCCGTGGAGTAAAGAGAGGTCGCGTCCTCGGCCTCCAGGGATGAATCACACAGAAGGCGTCAAACTTATCACCGCTCTAGAGACGTGAACAGAAACATCCAAACACTGGTGAACTCTGGGTCTGAGCGGTGACGGCCCTGACAGCTCATGTCATGGGCCGGATTTCACCAACGGGTAGAAATGATACATCATACATGAAGTCCTGATTGTACGCTGGGTTGTTGTTGTTACCAAAGACTTTCTAAAATACACCTCAAACCAATGACTGGTCTATTTAACAGAAACCCACAGTCAGAGGCAATAAATAAAGTTAATAAAGTACAGACTGACTGAGGTTTTCCACCATTCCTTCATGTTCTGTCAGGTTTGAAATACTGTGGTAGAATTAGGTGAAGACTGCATGTAACCAGCCAGAAAGCGTCCTTTTAGCCAGAAAGGACGCTTCCATCACGGCTTCTTGTGACTGGATTTGCTCCGGTGTCACCTCCATCCTCCTCCATCCAACACTGAGGACGGGGGAGTTCAAAGGTTAAGTTTTTATTTATTCTTCCTTCTGTTTCAGCTCCTTCTCTCTGACAGCTATTCATTGTTCAGAATCGACCCCCCCCCAAATAACCACACACTCCTCTCCCACAGGCTCTGCTGTTCTGTCACTTTGTATTAATTGAGCTGTGTGTGTGCATGTGTGTGCAAGCGTGTGTGTGTGTGTGCGTGTGTGTGTGTGTGTGCGTGTGTGTGTGTGCACGTGTCCCAGTAAATGTGTGAAAGTGACACTTTAAATACACAGCGATGTGAATCACCTCGCTCCTCCTGCTGTTTGCAGCTCCTCTGCTTGGAATCAATACACACAACACACCTGTAAGTTCGCACATTTCCGGCTGTGTTTTTTGATTTAGTTCATTTTGACTACAGTTGCAGGCGTCTGAGGCAGTGCCTGCGCCGGCTCGAGTGTCCTGACATAAACCGAAAAATACCAACGAAGATGACGGAGAGGAACAGGACAAGAACGAGGAGAATGAGAAGCATCAGTAAAAGGAGCACTGAAGCAGCCAATGAAAACACACAACACATCACAACGAGAACAAACAGCCAGAGCAGAACTGAATGTTAGGTCCTAGTTCATGGTAAAACAAGTCCTTCGTATGATTTCATTCTTCAGTCTAAGAAGCCCCAGTAAACACGCAGCATCCACAGCGAAGTTTGATGCAAGTTAGCTTCACTTTTAAAAGAAAGAGTAAACAAGACAAGAAGCAAGTGAGTGATGAGACTTCCAGTGTATGTGCAGCACAGCAGCTGGAGACAGACAGTAAACCACCATCATCTGCCCAGCGGCCACATAACAATGTTCCTTAGAAGAACACAGGACACACCTACTGGTATTAGACCACAGACCTGTCTGGCCTTCAGAACCTCCACTCAAGTTCATTCATTAATTACAACACTTCAACACGTTCAGAATTCACAAGCAGCTCCAAGGTTCAAATAGTTTTCTGGTCAATTTATTCATCAATTAATTAAGATTGTTCATCATTTGCTAAACAACAAATGAAAGGTAACAATATGAGTCACCGTCAGACATTTATCCCCGTTTTACAGATTCATTACAGTGAACAAATACTGGGGAGTGTTCCTTTAAGTGAACATGCTGCTGTCCTCTGACTCATGCACCTTCCTGGACTCGGGGTTTCTCTCTCAGCACAATGAGCAGCCTGTCTGCTGTGAATGGACGGATCCACGTGGCAGCGGAGGAAGCGTCGGGGGCTGTTGTGTGTGAGTGGGAGGCAGAGGACGAACGCCTCTGCATTTAGAGCTCTCACTCTTCCTCCCAGTGCTCTGTATTGTACCCAGGTACCGGTGCTCTGCTGCTCGGCTCGGCTAATGTATCCTGATAGCAGCGCTTGTGCATGTGGCTGAGACACAGCAGCCACAAATGAGACAAACAGCGTTACTCACATAGTGAGAGGCGATTTGTGTGTGCAGCCGTCTCATGGTAATCTACGGGCCCAGCCTGGTCCAGGCTCCTCACTCAAACCCTCCCTGTCTCAGCCCTTCATTCAGGTCTGTGAGACCCCTCTGTGCTTGAATGAAAGCGTGGTAATGCCTGGGTCTCGGTCTTTGTGATGAGGGTTAAGCTCCAACCGAGGTGACCTGAATTTGCATCGCTGTAGCAGCGCTGCACGTCCCCCGAATGTGGACCATAGATAAATAGAGAGCACAGACACGGAGCCCACTGGGTCTAAAACACATTAAGAAATGACAGCAGACCTGAAGGATCCCGTCCATACAGCTCCACTAGGCCTCTGCTTCATTAAAGCCCTTATTTCATTTATGACCCTAATGTGAGCTGATAGTCCTGAGATGCATCTGACGTTTGATGGGTCGAGTTGTTATTTGGCCGGTGTCATCACATTACGCCTGCTCGTGGCTGAACGTGGCTGAAGCAGGTCAAAAGCAAGCTGTTTGCTGGAGCCACACACGTATGCGCCATGCTAGCGTGTGGCACACATCAAAGGAACGAGTGGGCTGGATTTATGCAGACGCATCAGCGGCTAAACACACAAACAAGTAAAAGGGAAGTGAGGGAGTGGGTGAGCAGATGGCTTCAGTGGTGACAAGAGCTTTGACTTAAGGCAGTTTTGGAAGCAAGAGAGGAATACTTCAGGAACCAGTGTGGAACAGCCCCACTCTCCTGGTGTAGCTGGCAGTGCCCGCTGGGCGCTGGGCGCTTTATACTGGATGCTGGGTGCTGATGGAAAGGGAAGGAGCAGCTCCGTCCGTCCGAGAGGAATAACGGGGTTTAACAGAGAACAAAATGGAGAGGACCGCAGTGAGGGCAGCTGGGATAGATTATGAGTAAGTGGCTGTGAACACTATGAGTCATAAAGGTCTAAGCAGGCTAAAAAGGGCATAAAGAAGAGCAAGCATGTGTGTAACTCCTCATCTCATTAAGATTGATGTACTGTTACATGTATGTCTCAGTTTAGGAGCAGCCGCACAATTAAACTGATCCATGTTCAGTCATACAGCTCAAGCATTCATTAAACTAAGCCTCTGGTTACAGGTCTTCACCAGAACACAGACGGGAATGAGACAAAAGCAGAACAAGACACAGACTGAGGAAATTTCTAGAGTTGGCATCTAACTGAAATGGAACATAAAGGCTCAAGTCTAGTCACACACACACACACACACACACACACACACACACACACACACACACACACACACACACGGGGGGGGGGGGGGGGGGGTCGTACAGGCTATTTGGAAGCAGCAGTAGCTCATTCTAACCCTCATATATAAATGCGGGGGTTTGAGCATCGCATCGCTCAGAATGCGTCCGCCAGTGCTCGGTGGCATTTTCAGCACCGGGAGGCAGTGGACAGCTCCGCGCCGATGCGGTATTTAGCAGCCTCCCTCCGGGATGAGGACGCACAGAACGCTCGTTCTCACATTTAGAAACGTAGAAAAGCCGTAAAGCCAAGGGAAATTGCTCGAGATGCCGGCTTCGTGACAGCGCCGCACCGTGACCATGGCAAC
>NC_040884.2:1803328-1841390 GCF_900634795.4 Betta splendens
ACTTAACTTGTAACTATTGTTAATTAACCGATCTGAATGTGAAGCATAAAAGTGAATTCTAGGAATGGAAATCTACCTGAACTGGGTCTGGCCATGGCTCGCGTTCCCCAGGGTTTTGTCACAAATGCATGTAGATGTGAGGTTTTTAAGGCCCTACAGGTGAACTGCACCACAATCATCAGTCAGAGCTCAACTGGGGAAACACAACAGACTAAATCAGTTTGTGTTTTTACAACATATTTCCTGCAAAGAATTGCAAAGTTGCTTAGACAAGTTAAATATAAATATTTAGCCACTAGGATTATGAAGAGAAACAATGTTATTTGTTTAGTTAAATTGAGAACATGAAAGCAAGAGTGAGCGATCACCGTGTGCTAATGAAACAGAATCTGCTGTTTTTAAGGCAGTCGTGGAGAAGGTTGTTCCCAGCGTTGTGTGGCTGGATTTTGTAGACTCAGTCCAGGGTGTCTGCCACGTCCCCCCCATCGGCTCCTGATCCTGGACCACGTGTGTTCAGCCAGCCAGAAGCCGTGAGTGCGGGGATCGTTAGAAAACACGCAGGACGTGAGACAGGGTTTGTCTCCTGTCTCTTCAGGTGAAGAGGTCCGCTCACATGTTGTATGATGTCTTCATCAAATAATGTTTTTTTTCTTTTATTTAAAGCTGGTAATGTATGTAATCACGTCTGCCTTATTGGGATTTATTTTAAACTCAACATGAGTATCGACAAGCGTTTCTTGAGGCGTTTGTGTTTTAATTGCGCTAAAGTCTTCTTCTTTGGTGAGAAACGCCTGGCAGCAGGGGGCGTGGAGGGTCATCACGTCTCATCAGCGAACACAGCGCTAGCGTTAGCATGCTACGTAGTTTAGCTGCTGTATTCACTAATGAGATTAAGTAAACTATGATTTAGTCAGTAAATTATTAACATTACGTCACTGCAGTATCGAAACAACGCACGGTAAGGCAGCTAACAT
Source organism: Betta splendens (assembly GCF_900634795.4). Classification (NCBI taxonomy): domain Eukaryota; kingdom Metazoa; phylum Chordata; class Actinopteri; order Anabantiformes; family Osphronemidae; genus Betta; species Betta splendens. Next base: position 1,804,303 of record NC_040884.2, read on the forward strand.
GGTGTTAGCCAGCTGCAAGCTATGCTAGCAATAAACCAACGTTTTACTGCTGAATCCGGTAAAACGGCAACTGACAGCGGCTCAAGCCGCTTCACGCAAGGTGTGTCTCCTGCCGGAGGAGCAGCAGTTCTACATATGGGTTAAAGCGTCTAATTGCTAGAGCTAGCGCTAACTACCTGTCCGGCTGTCAGAAGCAGGAAGTCCTCGCTCAGCTGCAGCTGTTGATTGGCTTAGCTCTGATGACGTAAACCTATAGACACAGACAAGTACCCACTCTGCGTTTGACCAGCAGAGGGAGCACTTGCACTTTTCTACCGTGTGGTACTGAAGAAGACAAACATCACCATTGTCATGTAATTCTGTTATTAATTAATTAAGAGAATTATCTATAGAAACAACGCATATAAATATATTCTTATGATTCTGCACTATTTTTAACTACAGCCCACAGACGTCCAGATGTGCTCAGCTTGCAGCTGTTGATACCTGTTAAAAATAAGTTGTCAAGCAGGAAAGTTCAGAAACCAGAAGATGCACCATCTAAAGATCCGCTTGTAAACTTTTGTTTCATGAGCATTCCGATGTCTGTCTCTAAGAGTCAGGCTTGGAGAATTGATTTGGACACTAAAGAAAAACACAGTCTCTTCTCAGAGAATTGAACTGTTTGTAAATTAATTGGATCATCTACGTCCTGGGTTTTCTGGTTCGCCCCCCCCCCTGCTGCGCCGTCTTACTAAAATAACTGGACCCGTTGAACTCATGTTCAATCATTATTCTTTCTTGTCCTCTAGGGGGCAGCAGTGACAACACCACAGCGTTTTCCTTGGAAGAAACCTTATTTCACGCAGTGCCTGGTGCGACTGCATCACCTTAAACGTATTTAAAAGATCTCCAATGCGAAGTTAAAATAATATTGTCTGACTGCTGTAGGTCTCTGGATAGCAGTGTACTCAACTTCTTTTAAAATACCGGTGTATTGTTATTTATCTGATTTAAGATTTCAAGTTGCCACTGCTTTACAGTAACATTGAAATGTCTGTTTAAATCCAGACAACGTCTTAACACTAAAGCGTTAAATGAACTTGCTTAGATATATTAGTTAACAATTGCTCTAAATTCTACCTGTAGAAGGTAAGAACCTCATAGTTTCCTGTCAGAAAATTAAAACACTGAAGGACAGTGACGGTGAAAATGAATGTAAGATTCATTCATGCGTCTCTTTGCTTAAGCATAAAACCCTTACAATAAAAACTCTGCACAAGTTTTTTTTAATCCATCCATCCATCCATCCATCCATCCATTTTCATTCGCTTATCCGGGGCCGGGTAATATTCCAGTTTAACAAAGCATTTTAAGCATGAGCTTCGATTATGCTGTTGGTTAATATATTTTTTCTGCACTAGAGTGTTGATGATGTGACGGTCGTCTGCAGCTTTTTATTGTCGCAGGTGAAGCTGACTTACAGGAAGCAGAGTCTCCCATCTCTCTCCCCCTCTCCCCCCTCCGTCACCATTACAATAGCCCTCCCCCCGCCTCCTTCATACACCGGGCGGGTGCACGAGTGGCTGCTGCGGCGCCCAATCTCTCGCAGTCCCGCCGGTCGCCAGTGGACTCTGCCCGGCTGGCCGAACATGGCGGCGGCCCCGGAGGAGGAGGTGGACCGCAGACCGATCCGGAGGGTCCGGTCCAAGAGTGACACGCCCTACATCAACGAGGCGAGGATTTCTCTGCACCTGGAAACAGGTAAGAGAGGCAGACGGCGATGCTCCCCGCTGCGGGTCGGTGCGTAGCTGCGAATAGCTCCATGGTTTGGTGACAGTTCCCACGCATCAGCATGACTCCGGGCTTTCATTGTGCGGCTCTGACGGAACCACGGTGCTCCGCTGCACCTTGGTGGATCGTACCCGCACGTTGACTTGCGCTGGGGGAGCTGTGTGATGAGAGGCGCTCTGCTCGCGGCCGGGACCGTGGAAGCCTAATTGCCTCATAGGACGATTGATTAGCCTTGCTCCAGGCAGACTCCGCCTTGCTCGTCGGCTGCAGTGAAATGTTGTGGGAAGTTGGCCGCCTCGCACCACTCATTTCAGATGCAGCTATTATTACTAGGTTGGGAGAATTGGTGCTGTGGCATGCGAGGTCCTGGCTCCCCCCGTGCGGGGGGCTGGAGCCCGATTTGTCTGCGCGAAAACACCGGAGACAAGTTATTGTTTCCTTTTTCCTTTCCCAGCGCTGGGATAATCGTTCTGAATTCTCTCATCCTCCCATTCCAGATTCTTTCTGCTGCCGTGAGCAGAAAACCAGAGCACCACATCTCCTCTGTTCTCATCTCTGGCTCTTCCCCTGCAGTTGTCATAATCCTCCATGTAGTCATACATGTAAATATGAGTATAGCTGTGTTGCGTTACCGTCTGCTGCTGCAGGCCTAACGTTCAGGGTCCACAGGTCTGATTCTACCATCGCTGTGTGTGCGACCGCGGATAGTGTGTCTGCTGTGTGTGTTTGTAATCGTGCAGCAGGTATCAGCATGTCTGACTCGCAGATGTGTTTGCGAGTGTATTGGTCTTTGTGTGTGTCATCCCGGCTGATCGGTCTGGGATCGTGTGGGCGGTATTCTACTTCAAGAGCATGTCGGAGCAATTAGAGTTGGCCTTAACCACAAACACACACGCGGCTGCACAGGCGCACACAACTGACTTCCAGCAGCAGAGATGCAGCTGCAGAATCAATGTATTTCCTGGAGTCACATCTCATGCAGCAGAAGTGCATCCATTCGGTAATGAGTCCTTTTCAGCTGTTGTGACAGTCCACCGGTGAGTGTTATCATCCAGCGATGTGTTTTAGATGAGTGTCTAAGTATCAAAAATAGCACCAGTGTGGACATAAACAGCTACTTGACAAACTCTATCAGCTCACGAGTGCAACGTTAAACGAGAAACTGTTCACATTTCCATGCAAAGATGGTTTTACTATTTGAAGCTGAGGTTATGAGTTAATTGGATCAGACTTGTTGTTGCTATGGCAACCAACAGCTTAACATCCCTTAGATATTAGATTTAGCTCCGTTTGTTATGTAGTTTTACTTTTTAGGAAATAATCCAGAACCAGTGTTTTTCACGTGATGTAACAGGTTTATGTCTAAAATGGAAGCAATGAAACAGCCACGTTCAGCAGAAACAGCAGGCTCAGTCAGCAGGACTGCATTAACTACTGGTGGATGAATGTCCCTGTTTGTTCCTGCAGGAGAATCACTGCAGGCGCATAAAGATACTGGGCGACTGCTACTACTGCGTGTCCGGACTGACCCAGCCCAAAGCGGACCACGCCCACTGCTGCGTGGAGATGGGCCTGGACATGATTGACACCATCGCGTGAGTCCTGAGTCCAATCACACCTGCCTCTTCTCTACCTGGGTCAACACGAGGTTTTAACTTAGTCACATGAAAGTGGTGGAATGAATACGACCCAAAGTTATTACACATCCCAAAAAAACAAAAAGCCTTTGTTTGCTTTGCCAAATATAGCCCAAAATAGCCCATTCAAGAGCTGTGGCTCAGTTCTGAGGTTCTTGCAGCAGCATTTTGCAGCTAACTTTAAAATGTAAAAAATCCCAACCTAGTGATATATTTGGTACAAGGTACTGTATTGGGGCATTTATTATAAAATATTCTACTCAACACTTCCTTCAGAATTTTCACATTAAAAGTCAACAGCCAAAAGAAAGAGAATAAAAACCTGCTGCAGTGAAACTGTAGCTCAAGCTGTTCAGGGAGAGAACAAGTGTTTTTAGAAGTTTTACAGCTTTATTATGCTGAGTTAAAGATGAAGAAACTGCTCCTACCCAGTGCTTTTTAGTTGCACATCAAACACGTTCGACTGTGTTGCCGTCTTTAGAGGAATCTGGACCAGACTGAAGCTTCGGCCAAACATTTAAATTAGCTTGAAATTAATGCACACAAATGTAATCCAAGACGTGAAGTAGGAGGAGTTTACCGGCTAAAAACGTGTTGGTTCGATTCCGACGCTAACTAATCTGTGCAAGAAATACATTGTGAGACATTGTGCAGTTTAACACTAATTCAATTTGGCACACATGCGTTCAGCCACCCCTCCCCCCCAGCGTTGACACACACAAAGCCTTGACGTCATTTCCTTGTGAGAGCACTCGCCTGTCATGTTCTTTCCATGCTGCAGCGTGTGAGTGGACGGATGGAGTGGAGTCCGTTATCACCGGGGACAGGTGCTGCCACACACACTTATCCCCGCCTGCTTGTGTGTGTCTGCCTGACGGGCAGACCACATTTTCTTTTTCGCCACTCTGTAAACACACACACGCGTTCGCCAGCCTTCGGCCGCTCTCTATTTCCTTCCTCCTCTCTGTGACGCTGGCTCTTGTCTGAAATGACTGACCTCCCACTGGTGCCAAGGAGCTTTGTGTAGTGATTTACTGCAGAGTAGAGGCCATAAGTCCTGCTTCATTGTCAGTGAACCACAACACGAACGCAAAGTGAAGGAGGTGTGCAGATGTTCATGCATCCTCTCCACAATGTTTTTACAGTTTTGCATAGAAATGATTCAATATCCAGGCCAGATCTGACATAAGAGCAGTTCCTTATTTGTATTACAATGTATATACAATATAATATATATGTCATGTTTCACGCCATGTCTTGTTGTCACGCCACATCCTGTTTTATTTTGTAAACTTCCTGTTTCAGTCAGTCGTTTCACTAACCGGTTCTCAGTATCCACACCTGTCCGTAATTAGCAATCACTCATTAGTATATAACCTCCAGCTCTCACAGACTCAAGCCGCCAGATTGTCGTGTTTCTTGTGAGTCCCCGAGTTTCATGAGTGTTCCGAGTTTCCCGTGTTTCGTGTTCCTCGTGTTTTGTTCCTGTTTTGCCTTGTGTATCCTGCCTGACCCTGGACTAACTACTGACCGTGAGTTTGTCTTATCCCTGCCTGTACTTTTGCTGAGCCTACTTGTGTAACGAACCCTGCCTGTCTACTGGACCTGAGATCGCTTGCTCCCCGTCTGTGTTTAAATCCGAGATTTTTTGTGTATGACCTGGACCTGGACCTTACTCCCCTTATTGCAATAAACCCGTGTTTAATCACTATCCTGCCTCGGTGCTGTGCATGTGGGTCCGCCGCCTGCCCGAGCCCTGACAGAACAATCTGGCCAAACTTGGACCCAGCCAGCACTCAGCCTCCGGTCAGGTCAGTGACTGTTTTTTCTTGTTTTTATTTTACGGCGAATATTATTCTCCCGAGGAAGTATGGAGTTCACCTGCGCCGAGCTACCCAGCGACCTACGTGTTTATTTTAAAATCCTCGCGGAGGATTACCGACGGGCTAGTAACCCGGAGAACCAGCGCAGCGCCGTGGAGGTGGCGATATTGACGCTGGAGGACGAGGACAGCGTTTTTGAGCGCCCCAGTGTTCGTCGCCTCTATGAGCGGCTGTGCGTGAGGTACGATGAGTTAAGCGACGCACTCCGCACCACGCCAGCGCCGGTCGCACCGCCGATGGTTTCGGTTTCCACCTCCCAGCCCCGTCGGACCGTCGTGTCTGCACCAACCTGCCCAGCTCCATGTTTGTTCCGCTGGGAGGACTTCCTGCACTCATGCGGTCCCCCGTCTCCAGTCCAGCCGCGCGCTGTTCAGTCTCCAGCTCAGTCGTGTGTTGCCCAGTCTCCAGCTCAGTCGTGTGTTGCCCAGTCTCCAGCTCAGTCGTGTTTTGCCCAGTCTCCAGCTCAGTCGTGTTTTGCCCAGTCCCCAGTTCAGCCGTGCTCCGCTCAGGCTCCAGTCGCCGTTCAGCCTCGCCACGCTCAGGTTCCAGCCCCAGTCAAGTCGAGCCCAGCCCAGATCCCAGTCAAGTCGAGCCCAGCCCAGATCCCAGTCAAGTCGAGCCCAGCCCAGATCCCAGTCAAGTCGAGCCCAGTCCAGTCGAGCCCAGTCCAGTCGAGCCCAGTCCGGGCTCTAGCCCCGCTCCAGTCGAGCCCAGTCCAGTCGAGCCCAGTCCAGTTGAGCCCAGTCCAGTCGAGCCCAGTCCAGATCCCAGTCCAGTCGAGCCCAGTCCGGGCTTCAGCCCAGTCGAGCCCAGTCCGGGCTTCAGCCCAGTCGAGCCCAGTCCGGGTTTCAGCCCAGTCGAGCCCAGTCCAGTCGAGCCCAGTCCAGTCGAGCCCAGTCCAGTCGAGCCCAGTCCAGTCGAGCCCAGTCCAGTCGAGCCCAGTCCGGGCTCTAGCCCCGCTCCAGTCGAGCCCGCTCCAGTCGAGCCCAGTCCAGTCGAGCCCAGTCCAGTCGAGCCCAGTCCAGATCCCAGTCCAGTCGAGCCCAGTCCAGTCGAGCCCAGTCCGGGCTCTAGCCCCGCTCCAGTCGAGCCCAGTCCGGGTTTCAGCCCAGTCGAGCCCAGTCCAGGTTTCAGCCCAGTCGAGCCCAGTCCAGTCGAGCCCAGTCCAGTCGAGCCCAGTCCAGGTTTCAGCCCAGTCGAGCCCAGTCCAGGTTTCAGCCCAGTCGAGCCCAGTCCAGTCGAGCCCAGTCCAGGTTTCAGTCCAGTCGAGCCCAGTCCAGTCGAGCCCAGTCCAGGTTTCAGTCCAGTCGAGCCCAGCCCAGTCCAGTCGAGCCCAGTCCAGTCGAGCCCAGTCCAGGTTTCAGTCCAGTCGAGCCCAGTCCAGGTTTCAGTCCAGTCGAGCCCAGTCCAGTCGAGCCCAGTCCAGTCGAGCCCCAGTCCAGTCGAGCCCAGTCGAGCCCAGTCCAGTCGAGCCCAGTCGAGCCCAGTCCAGTCGAGCCCAGTCCAGGTTTCAGCCCAGTCGAGCCCAGTCCAGGTTTCAGCCCAGTCGAGCCCAGTCCAGTCGTGCCCAGCCCAGTCGAGCCCAGTCCAGTCGTGCCCAGTCCAGGTTTCAGTCCAGTCGAGCCCAGTCCAGTCGAGCCCAGCCCAGGTTTCAGTCCAGTCGAGCCCAGTCCAGGTTTCAGTCCAGTCCAGTCGAGCCCAGTCCAGGTTTCAGTCCAGTCCAGGTTTCAGTCCAGTCGAGCCCAGTCCAGACTGCTACTTTATATATATATATATATATATATGGACTGGAGATACAACACAAATGCTACGGCAAGGGGGAGCCAGGACGCCAGGTCAGAGGGGAGGTTTCACCATCTCCCCAACCGGAAATTGGGTACGAAGCCCCAATAAGCACAGATACGCTGAGCGAGGCAGCAACTGACCTGAAAGATAAGATCATGGCGAGATTGAACAGGCAACCCCGAACCCCACTACAACGGCTAAGTGAAGTACCATCAGAAAGTCTCATGGAAGATGTGAATGCAGCATTGAGAGCGATCCCTACCACAACAATCACGGAAACCAATGAGCTGGTATACGCTTCAGCATCAGTGATCCTAGATGTGCTTGGCTATAAGAGCAACCATGGGAGCCATGAGAAACAATACCCACCATGGAAACGAAGGTTGGAGGCAAAAATCAAGGCAGCTCGGAGGGAAGTGAGCCAAATGACAGAGGCCCAGAGAGGTGCAATGAAAATACCAATGCCTAAGCGGTACAGCCAGATGACCATACCTGAAGCACTCGAAACTGCCAAGCAAAGGCTACAAGCCTTGGCCAGCCGCCTAAAGATAGAGATAACGAAGCCAGACGAATAAACCGGCTGTTCGCAACACAACCTGCGAAAGTGTACTCTCAATGACAGGGTAATAACAACAGAGCAGACCCACCAAGGCTGGAAACTGAACAGTACTGGAAGGGCATATGGGAAAGGGAGGCGTCACACAACAGTGATGCACAGTGGCTGGTGGATCTGAGGGAAGACCACAGCAACCTCCCTGAACAGAATCCAGTGACTATCACAGTGGCAGACATCCAACATAGAGTCTCAGGTATGAAAAACTGGACAGCACCTGGCCCTGACATGATCCACGCCTACTGGCTAAAGAAGCTCACTGCAATCCATGAGCGCCTGGCAGCACAAATGAACCAGCTGCTAAGGGATGGGACCCACCCTGAATGGCTAACCGAAGGGCGAACGATCCTGATAATGAAGGATCCCTCAAAGGGTACAGTCCCATCCAACTACCGGCCAATAACCTGTCTCTCCACAACATGGAAGCTCATGTCAGGCATCATCGCAGCTAAGATAAGTGGGCACATGAGTCAATACATGAGCGAAGCACAGAAGGGCATTGGTAAGGATACCAGAGGACCCAAACACCAACTCCTGGTAGACAGAACAGTCGCCCAAGACTGCAGAATGCGACACACCAACCTGTGCACAGCCTGGATCGACTACAAGAAAGCCTATGACTCAATGCCACACACATGGATCACTGAATGCTTGGAGCTGTACAACATCAACAGAAACTCTAAGGGCCTTCATTGCAAACTCGATGAGGTTGTGGAGAACCCACCCTTGAAGCCAATGGGAAGCCACTGCCCAAGTATCCATCAAATGTGGCATATACCAAGGAGATGCACTGTCCCACTGCTGTTCTGCATAGGTCTAAACCCCCTCAGCCAAATAATAAACAAGACTGGCTATGGATACCGACTCCGGAACGGGGCCACCATAAGTCACCTCCTCCTCTACATGGATGACATCAAGCTGTACGCCAAGAGTGAGCGAGACATCGACTCGCTGATCCACACCACCAGGATCTACAGCTCGGGACATCGGGATGTCATTCGGACTCGAGAAATGTGGGAGGATGGTGACAAAGAGAGGCAAGGTAATCCACACAGAAGGGGTCTCACTCCCAGAAGGAACAATAGCAGGACATTGAGGACAATTACAAGTACCTTGGAATACCCACAGGCAAACGGCAACCTGAACAGGCAACAGAAATGCGGCAACAGCCAAATACCTCCAACGAGTAAGGCAAGTCCTAAGAAGAACAAATCCCGGGCAATAAACAGCTACGCTCTTGCCAGTGATCAGATACCCTGCGGGAATATATAAGGTGGCCAAAGGAAGAGATACAGACCACAGATGTTAAGACACGAAAGCTCCTCACCATGCATTGGAGGGTTCCACCCCAAATCCAGCACCCTGAGACTGTACGCTAGCCGCAAGGAAGGAGGCAGAGGACTAGTGAGCGTGGAGAGCCACTATCCAGGATGAAACAGCCAAGATCCATAAGTACATCAAGGGGATAAGGCCCCGACAGATGACGTGTGCTGAGTGAATGTCTCAGGGCAGTGGAGAACAGAGGATGAGATGCTGGAAGAGGGACCATCAATGGGAGGACAAGCCCTTGCACGGGATGTACCACCGGAACATAACTGAAGTGGCTGATCTCAACAAATCCTATCAATGGCTTGAAAGGGCTGGGCTGAAGGACAGCACAGAGGCACTCATCCTGGCTGCACAGGAGCAGGCCCTGAGCACCAGAGCCCATAGAGGCCCAGATCTACCACAACCAGACAAGACCCAAGGTGTAGACTGTGCAAAGAGGCCCCAGAGACGGTCCAGCACATAACTGCAGGGTGTAAGATGCTGGCAGGCAAAGCATACATGGAATGCCATAACCAAGTGGCTGGCATAGTATACAGGACATCTGCGCGAGAGTATGGACTGGAAACCCCAAGGTCAAAGTGGGAAACACCTCCCAAGGTGGTAGAGAACGAGCGAGCCAAGATCCTGTGGGACTTCCAGATCCAGACTGACAGAATGGTAATGGGCGGAACCAACCAGACATTGTGGTGGTGGATAAAGGGCAGAGGAAAGCCGTAGTGGTGGATGTGGCAATACCAAGCGATGGCAACATCAGGAAAAAGGAACATGAGAAACTAGAGAAATACCAAGGGCTCAGAAAAGAACTGGAGAAGGCTTGGAAGGTGAAGGCCACAGTGGTGCCTGTGGTGATCGGAGCACTAGGGGCTGTGACCCCCAAACTGGGAGGAGTGGCTACGACAGATCCCTGGAAAAACATCCGAAATCTCAGTCCAGAAAAGTGCAGTCCTAGGAACAGCAAGGATACTGCGCAGAACCCTCAAGCTCCCTGGCCTCTGGTAGAGGACCCGAGCTTGGAAAGTGGATGAGACCACCCGCGGAGGGTGAGAATAGAGTGGTTGGATAATATATAGATATATACTATATATATATCATATATCTATATATAGATATATATATATATATATATATATATATATATATATATATATGTATATATATATATATATATATATATATATATATATATATCATATCTATACACTGAACATGATCGACTAAGTCGCACATAAAAATGTCAGTAAACTTGTACGTCGTGTTTCCCCTCCCCTCACAGAATGTAGGTTTATCTGTGCAAAATAAAATACTTCAAGACTGAAAAGGATCAAACAGAACACAGATTAAAACTGGGGACAAAACAAAGTCAAGCCGCTGTGCTAACTCTCCTAACGAATAAATAAATCCAACATCAGGGTCTGCAGAGGGAGAATGGGGCGCTTTAAACCTTAACACACAACAATTAGCATCTTCTGACAGGCAATTCTGTAAATTAAATTTCTCACTTAGTGCAGCGTTGGGATTTCCTTAAATACAGTATTTATATATATATATACTCAAGCAGATCTATATATATATCTATATCTATATCTATATCTATATCTATATATAGATATATATATATATATATATATATATATATATATCTATCTATCTATCTATATATATATATATATATATATATAGATATATATATATATCTGTTATTAAACCAATTTGTGAAGGACACGTACTGTACGTGCTAGCGCTACATCTGGGGTCCAAAGGGTGATCTAAGAAATAGAATCGTAGCACTGTTGTAATCTGGTCCCACCAATGATTACTATCTGGTATCAAGTTGTTGTTAACACACACATCGTCGAGACACCAACAAAGGGCTAAAAAGATAAAAATGGCTCTGGGATTTCCTTCACCTGCCAGTCCTCTATAAGGGCCAGCAATAAGGAGCAGGTCATCATTATCCTGTCTCACACACTGAGATGATGCTGCCCAAGGTTACCATGACCCTTATGAGACATTCCATCCATCCATTAGCTATAGCGTACCTGTCGTCTAGCCCCGCTGACAGTGGGCAAAGGGCCGGTACACCCTGAACAGTCTGTCACCAGGCAGTTGACTGCAACACCTGATAAAATGAAGACTGTGTTTAGCGCTTCATTCTGCCATACAAAAATATTACACAAAGTCATAGGTCTGGATAGAAAGTCGGGGCAATCACTCAACTCAAGACATTAAAAACCATAAAGATTAACCTCACACACCCTCATTAACCTAAAGCAACAGCAAAATATTTATGGTCTAAGCACAGTCTGTGTCAGTGAATGCCACTTGTTCCAAGCCTCCAGATTTAGAGGCTATGATGAGAACAGAGCCAAGCCAAGAGTGACCTGACTGCTGTGCCTTGAAAATAAGTCTGTGTCTTTGTATTTCCTTTCCTGCAGGTCAGTGGTGGAGGCCACTGAGGTGGATCTGAACATGCGTGTTGGTCTGCACACGGGACGGGTGCTGTGTGGCGTGTTAGGCCTCAGGAAATGGCAGTATGACGTGTGGTCAAACGATGTCACACTGGCCAATGTGATGGAGGCTGGCGGGCTGCCCGGGTCAGTAAAATACACTGAAAGTTCACACACACACACACACACACACACACACACACACACACACACACACACACACACACACACACACACGCACACACGCACACACACACACACACACACACACACACACACACACACACACACACACACACACACACACACACACAGCATATAAGACGATGGCTTCTGATGTATGTACTGTGTGAGGTTAAGACATTACCAGAGGAGGAGGTGTGTTGTCTGTGCATTCAGAATGTGCAGTGGCTGCACAGCTGGGTTTGTCACACTGTTGTGGAAAAACACGCTTTGTCACCAAAGTCTTGGCATTTAATGACCAGTTTAACGAGTCCATTTCTTGGAGGTCTCACTGCTTGTTGTTGTATATCATGTACAGATGAGGGAGATTATTTGAACTATTCAAAAGTTTTGACCAAAACTTAGGGACCCAATATTATATATATATAAAATGTACTAATTAATATAATTATTTTGTGTAGCACTTTAGTTTCAAGAGCTTGTAATTATGAGAACTTAAAAACCTAAAACAGAAAAGTTGGTTCAAACAGTGATGATTAAATTCAACATCAAACAATCAAATAGCCGGTAATAAAGGTCACGCCTTTAATTTAAGTATTCGGCCAAAAAGTCGCTAGACTTGATGCCAGTCTCTTTTGCTCAGATTAATAACAAACTGCACTCAAGCAGATTTATTGTTTATTTAGCCGTTATTTAATTGGTTAGCCATTTTAAGTTACATAATCACAAAGGCTGACATCACCAATGTAAATGCTATTCAATGAATCATGTAGAACTAATGTGCACTTGTTTCATTCAGCGTCAGCCTCATAGAAGCTTTGGCTCAATGTTTTGTTTTCAGGGTTTTCCTGAGTCGCGTTGGTCTTTAAATGGCCAGTCTGACTATGATAATTGCCAGTTGAGGTATTTTACACTTAAAATGCCCTAATCAAATGTTCTTGAGTCAGAAAAAGGTGCCCTAGTGAGTGTTAAGTGTTTTATTGTTACCTTCAATTAATAGTTTTTGTTACCATTTGAAAAGCCGCTTGAGCTTGTACATGTATTAGGTCTTAACGCGGATGAACTCTTTCTCTCGGATTCAGTTTCACGACAGAAGCAGCTAAAAATAAAGTTGATCACGGGTATTAAATTAATGCCACTTTATTCATGTAGACTAACAAGCTTATTTGCATTTGAAAAGCACTGAAATCAGGCCAATTATTGATTCAATTTGGATTTGAGTCAAGTCAAGTGATACAATTTTAGGTTTTAGCAGATTAAAGAAGTAGTAAGGGTGAAAAATCCTCTGCTGTAAAATGTTGTGGAGAAGCTGAGAGGTTTTTAAGCTGGTGGAAATAAAGACAAGGACTTGAGACTTTTGTCATTAACCGCATGTCGTCCTCTGCTCTGCTTTCGCTCTCAGCAAGGTGCACATCACAAGGACGACCCTGGAGTGTTTGAATGGAGACTACGAGGTGGAACCAGGCTTCGGCCACGAGAGGCATGCTTTCCTTCAGAAACATCATATAGAGACATTTTTCATCGTGCCATCACACAGACGCAAAGTACGCCCAAATGATTTACTTTTTGCATTTTCCCCTCATCTTTGTTTCACCAACAACTCGAGAGGTGACGCATCTGTCAGTGTTGTAGGAGTTAATCCTGTGACAGCGAGGGAACTAGGCCACGTGTTATGCTGGCACACACACTAGTATCGCTACCTCACACCAGCTGTGCACGTGCACCACAGCTGAGTGTGCACGTCTGCGCGCAGCATTTAAATCTCAGAGCACATGTTGAGAATGCTGCAGCTTTTCCAACATGCCACACTTACTGTTTACAGTAAAAACCCATTTAAATCTACTCTATTTTCCCCTGAAAAAAATTTAATTGTGCCGGTTTAAAGGAATGTCATGTCATCTCTCTTCTCATCCTTTTTTTCTCCCATCCATTTCTGACTAATACACTTTTTTCTCAGGTTTAAAAAAATAATCTAAAATAACTTTTGAGTTAATGAATGAAAAACAAGCGGAATCGAATAAATAAGGCTGAAGAGGTTGTAGATTTAATAAAAAAAGGTTGCATGCTGTATTTAAAGACTAACTTCTCTTACGAATAACAACAAAATGCAGCTTGTTTGCTTAAATGCAGTTTAGTAACAATATGATGATAATGTACAATGATCATCCACAACATTAAAACTACTGATAAGTCGTGGCTTTAAGCGAACAGTTCCTGAATGACCAATGGCCCATTTAGAGATAGAAACTGGGTCACATCATTAGTTCTAAAGGGCTTTTCTTAGTATACAGTGTAGAGGTCGGTACCTTCTATACGTCCATGGAGTGAACGCTCCATGTTCAGTGATGTGCGTGTGGTGAGAAGGTTCCTAAGGCACGAACAATGTGCACCAGCATTACCTGGACCAAGACGGCACCAGAAAGCACTAGGAGAGTCTGATCCAGTGATCAGCTGGTTTTATGCTGCTGTGACGATGTATGAAGTGCTGTTAAATACCTAAACCCATATGCCACTGACCAGATAATAGACACCTTGCGAGCTGTTTTGACCGCTACACCATGTGAGGGAGGTGGTCTTTATGTTGTGGCTGATCAGTTCATATAATCAGCAGCAAACTCTAAATGTAATGCTCTGTGTTTACCTCTCTAGAGTTTCCTACTTCTCCTATTTGTTTGTCTCATTATTTCTGTCTTGATTTCCAGATCTTTCCAGGTCTGATTCTGTCCGACATAAAACCAGCCAAGAGGATGAAGTTTAAGACCGTGTGTTACTTGCTGGTACAGTTAATGCACTGTAGGAAGATGTTCAAGGCCGAGATCCCCTTCTCCAACGTCATGACCTGTGAGGATGACGACAAAGTAAGTTGTCTGCTTTATAACATTGAAACAAGGGACTGGACTAGGACGAATGGCCCACAGTCCAATAGATGGGAGTATTTTTAGGCCGAATAGTAAAAATAAGTCCCTTTAATGGGTTTGTATGGACATTTGTGGTGGAGTGAAATGCTGCTTGGACTAATCTCACACACACACAATTGCAGCCTCACAACATTAATTTGGATTTCTAGGTTTGGCACCGTCCTAAACACTACAGTATGCCTGCATTACTGCATGTGTGTGTGTGTGCGCGTTCGTGTGTGTGTGTGTGTGTGTGTGTGTGTGTGTCTGTGTGTCTGTGTGTGTGCATTCTGCTGGGTAGGCTGAAGGTGCCACATGATGTTTGCTTCTTAGTTACTCATTATCTTTCTGAGTGTATTTACTTCCGAACCACTGTGACGCAGCAGTGAATAATTCAGGCTTCTGCTTGTTTGTTGCTCAGTCGACCAGTTGGTGTTTGGTAGCATCAAAGGGTCTGGCTGTCAGAAATTGCCTGCTAGCTGTAATCCGCCAAACCGTGTGAGCTGGGCCAGGCATTAGTACTTCAGGATTCTGATGAGGTTGCATTATGGCTGCTGGTAATCACCCACAGTTTAGTATCATCTCCTCTAATAGCATTAGCCACATTGTTGCACGATTATCCAAGTAGCTAAAACCCCTAGCATTGTGACAGTGAGGAATGTCATAATGGAATTATGACACTGCAATATATAATACAACAATAATATTCGGCTGCTTCAAAGATTATAATGAAAAACACATTTTCTATGACCTACAACACAACGGTAGGTTTCTTTCCAAGAGTTGCCCATTACTACCAAGTTCACATGACTAAATAATGTGTGTCAGGCACATTTCCACCTCAAACAAACCACAAGAAACACAACTGTGGATCTGTATGAGGTAATACACACGGTCAAGCTCAGTGAAGAGCTGCTGCACATTTCACCCCGGTCTTTTCACACAGCCCACAAACTGCGCAAACCTTCGTTTGCTTAAAGGTAATGCTACAAAAAAAAATAGATCTTAAGGTGCAGTCACAAATCTGAATCTTGTACAGTGGGATTTCATTTATTTATTTTTTATTAAATTATTTCTGCAGAAAAAACCCATGAACAAAATTCAGTTTAAAAAAAAAGTCTGTGTAGTGTATTTTAACATTTAAATATGAAAGAATAAAAAGATAAGTCTTGAAAGGTAATGATT
The DNA here is from genome assembly GCF_900634795.4 of Betta splendens. Classification (NCBI taxonomy): domain Eukaryota; kingdom Metazoa; phylum Chordata; class Actinopteri; order Anabantiformes; family Osphronemidae; genus Betta; species Betta splendens. The sequence goes on from NC_040884.2 coordinate 1,820,035, forward strand.
CCTCAGACATGCTTCTGGATATTATCAACCTGGCCTTGGACGTGTTTCAAGAATTATGAAAGCAGCTCCCTTGGATGCAGCCAGGGGCCTGTGCAAGTGGCACCATAACCAAGAAATGCAGTTATACACATAGTAGCTATCATTTACGCCCACTCAACTTTGTCTTCATCTAATTTTTGGTATTAAACTTTACTTTACTGTGATATTAGTGTTAAATAAACTGCCAGTACGAAACTTGTATCATCAGAAGGTTCTCTAAAGAGATTTGTCACATAAGTAATGAGCAGAATCCGAAAATGAGTCAATAAATGCATTTTAGCTTACCTTTTATTAACGAAGAATTATAATTTCCAAATGCCCCATCAGCAAAAGGCTGTGCTGTGTCGTGTCCCTGTAGCCTGGACCAACACAGCAATGGATTCACCCTCAGCTGTGGGCTGAGCAGCCAGTCTGTGTCAACATGAGCATCACATTAAGTAAAGTCAGTAAAATCAGTTACTTCATCCAACATTCTACTGAGTTATTCTGAGCTCTCGCTTTGACTGTGGGACCAACTGTGCTCTTGGTTCAGTTCTTATGACGCTTTGGTTTGTGGAAACGGTTTTCACCCATGCAGCCGTGTTCTCAATGTATGGGAACGTTCTAACTCTGCTTCAGAAGCAATAAGAATTAAAGGCATCATGTATCACATAGAATAAAGTTTCATATATTACATAACACAGATGGCATATGAACAGCTCATAAGATTATTTCTACAAGCACAGAAAACAAATACAGTAAGATTGAACCTTTAATAAATGACTTGTGTCTGAACTACAGTTTAAAAATATTGGGTCTACCTTTATATGAAAATGAGGAACTGCTGTGAATAATGATAAGTAATGTTAACAAAATTAAACTGTATGTGTGGTACCGCGTAAGAATAGAAGCTAGCCAACCATGAGCCATTTACAGAATAACTGTTAAAAGCTATTTGAGTGTGAAAACACTCACGTCTCACGTTTAGCATGCTAAGCTCAACTAATGCTAGTGGCAATAGAAGTAGGATGCTAACAATAAACCTCAGCCAACTAACATCTACTAGCTACTCGAATGCTGGTTCGTTTTTTAGCAGAACCGGTGCATCGTAAAGTCTGTAACATGATACAGTAACAAATAAAATGTGGCATCCTGGATGTAAACATTTTACCGTTCTTCTCACAAACCGCTGCCTGTGGTGGTTTTAACGGGAAGCTAATGCAGTAGCAGCATGCTAACAGTTGTGCTAACGCTAGGGTGAAGCTTAATGAAGCTCATTTAACAAACAATATAAAACACAGGACTTCAATAATAAGACCTACATAACAACCGTTTGTGAGGGCGAGCTAAAAACAATGTAGCTAATGATTTCAATTAACTCTGGTTCTTAAGTGCTGAATGTGGTCAAGTAAGATGCCTCACGCTGACACCTGCAGACAATCACAGTCTCTATAAGCCGGCTCTAGTTCTTTAGGGAAAAGAGTACAGCATTTTCAAAATTTAATTTTAATATATTTAATTTAATTTCAATTTAATTATTATAAAAAAACTTCACTGTGAATTAACATTTACTATTAAACTGAATAATTCCAGCCTCTGCTGAAGGAGCGGTAGCGTGCTTGTGTGTGTGTGTGTGTGTGTGTGTGTGTGTGTGTGTGTGTGTGTGTGTGTATGTGTGTGTGTGTGTGTGTGTGTGTGTATGTGTGTGTGTGTGTGTATGTGTGTGTGTGTGTGTGTGTGTATGTGTACTCTTCTCTCTCTCTCTGTCTCTGCTCTGATTACAGCCACTGCATGTCATCCGTGTCATTATAGCATTCTTGCCCTGTTCAGACAGCGGTGTAATCAATAGACACTCAGAGTGGGCCTAAGGTCAAGTTCCAGCATTGTTAGCTGTACTGGTTTAATTGACAGTCACATGAAGAGCAGTCTAAAGGAGTGTGAGTGTGGCCTCGTGGGCTTTTTATAGCACCGACAGTTTGACAGGGAAGGTGCAGCTCAAAGCACAGATGTATTAATCACGTCAGCATTACATGTAGGTCTGCTTGTCCCTGGGCTCCGGTCATGTGCATCCTACAGTTCACGCTGCCTTACCAGGACACGTCACTGGACGGACTCACAAACGCTAGCTGGTAAAAAGGCCTTTGCATAAAAATAGGAGCTTAGCCCAGAAAGTGTCGCCTGTGATGCCCTAAATGTGCACTCTTCAGAAAACCACAGGGTCTTATAGATGTAAAAACAGGCTTCATCCCTGCGCGTTCACACAAAGATCAAAGCGAAACAAAAGCTGAGCCCTTTGGCATCTGGACCCTTGTTACTGTACACATAGGTGCACATGCAGTCAACTCAGTTCAGCAGCAACTCATCATCCACGGACCTCAGTTACAAACATCACCTTTATGGCAGTTTCATCCGGGAAATTAGAACTTTAAACAGTAGAATTCACAGCACAGCCTCTGAGGTGCATTGAACTGGACTCCATTGTACCTGATGGAGTGTCTGAGGCCTGTTGAAGTTACAGGTCATGGGTCACAGCCAGTTTTATCCTGTTTGCTTTCAGGTGTCTAAGTGTGAGAAGCGCGGTGCTTTCCGCTGCTACTGTTTAACCTAGCTTTCAGCTTGATATTGATGCTGTCCTCCTGGTGCCTGGCAGCGGAGAGCCCTGCGCACCGCGTCGGAGAAGCTGCGGAGCCGCACGTCCTTCTCCGCCTCGGCCGCGCAGCACTCGCCGGGAACACGAGTCAACCGCTACATCGGGCGCCTCATCGAAGCGCGGCAGACCGAGTCGGAGACGTCGGACCTCAACTACATCACCCTGTTTTACCGGAGCAGAGACCGGGAGCGCAGGGTGAGGACGCGCATGCGCACTGGGCCGCGAGAGGAAACCGAAACACATCTATATGTTGGTCATTATAAGCGAGGCAGCATGCGTGATGGCTGCATCGTTTCCCACCGGGGCCTATTCTCCCACACACCCTGCACGCGCTTATTCTGCTTCTCTGCTCCCACGCCCGTTGTCTGTGATGTCTGCGCGTGCGTGCGTGCGTGTGCGCGTGAGGAACCCGCCCACCCTCTCAGGAGGGGGTGCAGATAATGATTTGGGAACATCTGAGCGGCACACTTGATATCGTTCTCCTGCGTGTGCGTGGGCAGAGACACAGAACAGGGACAGGATTGTACGTGTCAGCATCCGTGTCTGTTAGTGCAGAGTAGACGCAGCAGAGAAATTAACAACCGACACAACACCACCAGCAGAAGCAAGAAGACACAAATTACAATGAAGTGAATCAATCCACTTATGCTGCAGTCAAAATGTGACAGGGTTCAGGACTCCCAGTAAAACTCCATTCAACAGAAGAAGCCCCAGTAGATCCAGCACGTTTGGCTGCATTTTAGATTTCTGGATAGATTTTTTAGATTTTTTAGAACTTTGGTTCCCTAATCAATCAGTCTTAAGGCTTATTAGAACAGTTTGGTGCAGGGGATGAAGTTAGGACAGTGACATTACATCCCATCGACTGGTGACTCCTGACAGTGACATCATCTCTCTGCTCTCTCAGTATCACCAGGTGTACGACGACCACTTCATCAGTGCAGCGGTGCTCTCCCTGATCCTGGCTGCTCTGTATGGCCTCATCTACCTGCTAATGATTCCACAGTGAGCACGCACACACACACATGCACGCACGCACGCACGCACGCACGGACACACGCACGCACACACACTGCCACGCACGCACGCACGCACGCACGCACGCACGGACGCACGCACGCACGCACGGACGCACGCACGCACGCACGCACGCACGCACGCACGCACGCATGGACACACGCACACACATGCACACACGCGCACACACGCATAGACACACACGCACACACACACACACACACACGCACGCACGCATGCACGCACACACACACACACACACACACACACACACACACGCACGCACACACGCACGCACGCATGGACACACGCGCACACACACACACATGCACACACGCGCACGCACGCATAGACACACGCACACACACACACGCACACACACACACTCTGTTGGATGCTGTGGTGTAACTGTAACTGCATGCTGCTGTCGTCTCACTCTGCTGTCGTCTCTCAGGGGGGTGCTGGTGCTGCTGCTGCTCGTGCTCTGCGTTTGTTTCCACGTGGCCTGTGTCATGTACCTGCATCTCACCAGTGTTCAGGTAGGAACTGAGAACGAGGCATTTGTGTACACGTTCACCAAGAGTTCAGTCAAACAGGTGTGATTCATGTTGACCTGCAGCTGTGTGAGTGTCTGGAGGTAAATGTCACCTCTTCATCAGTCCGTCTCCACGCCTCATGGCTGACATTAACCAGGCCCAGCCGCGCATGCTGGAGCCCATCTCATCTGAACGTTTCTCACCACAGACCAGGCTTTTTGCCCACTTTAATCTTGCAGTGGTGGTTTTCTTGGACTCGGCCGTAAAGGTGGGCTCCATGCGGCGTCCGTCACACTGTCTGATCGCTAACGCCGATTTCCACAGATCAGTGTTTGTGCAAAGTCAAAGGCAGTGGTGGTTGTCGCTGTGTTTGGTGTTGTTGCGTGAGGACGGCGCTGCAGCAGCTGTCTGCTAACGTGTGACCCGTCTTTGTGCAATCACTTCATATTTCTGATTATTACCGATCAGGTTGCAGTGACTCTGACTTCCGTGGATGCGATGCTACACGGAGCTGTCATGTCCTTCAGGCGTCTCCTTTAATAGGTTGCACATAATGAAGCACACACTCAGTGCACTCGTTTCATTTCCACTCCTGGCTAATGATGTGTCCAAAATGCTGTGGATGTAGATAAACAGGTGCTTCATTTAGTCGTCCGTCCTCTCACCGCTGTGTCCTCTCCTCTCAGTGCCAACCAGGCTGCCTCACCATCCAGATCCGCACCGTTCTGTGCATCTTCCTTGTTCTGCTCACCTACTCTGTCACCCAGGCCTGTGTGGTAAGTCTGTGCCTCTGTGTGATGACATGTTGGTTCATATTGTGTCTAGTACCAATTTTAGTTACAATAGTTAAAAGACAGAGATAGATCTTAAACAAATCAGCGATAAAAGAAGAAAGAAAAAAACCCTTGACTTAGAATCAGTTTTATGGGTTTGTTGTTTGTTCCAGCATATTATGCTGTTTACAGGTCTCTGCAGTAGACGAGCTGGCAGAGTAACCCATCGCAGCCGAGCAGATGGTGCTGCCGAGCCTCCGAAGAATAAAACATTTATTGTTGAAGTGTAAAATACCCGTTAAAATATTATACACGCAAATTGGCTTATGTCAGCATCGGCCCCGGAACTCGTTCAGGATCTATTATGTGCGTGTGGGAACGCAGGTGTTGGAGTGGATGCGATGGAGGGACGATTCTTTGATGAGGTTTGATCGAAACAAACCATATAAAGTACCCAAAGCCTGTAAGAAGCTAAATATTTGAATAAAAAAACCCAGAGAACCCAGTTTCTTTTACTTGTTTTTGCACGTTTGTTGTGTTGGAAGTCAACATTAGCTAATTCACAGTTCAGTACAGTTACACTCTGTACATAAAGATCACAGGGTTTTGGATGATGGTGATAAAGCTGCTGTAAAAATAAACAGCAGTAACTTTGAACTTAGCTGCTCTTCAGATTGGATAAGGGCAGGTTTTACTTAACCACCTGCTAACGGCCGTCCCGTCATGTTAAGCAGTGTTTACTCACCACATGCTAAACTGAGGTGGTGAGAACATGGGCTGAATATCTGGTGTGTTTTACAGAACATCAAAGGTACAACATCGCCCTGGAGGCTTAGCGTAGCGTAGCTTAGCTTACGCTGCTCTTCCTTCCTTCAGCGTTTTAATTCATCCCTTCCATCGCCTTCCTGATTCCCTTTGATTCCCACCGTACGTTAGCATTTCATTCACAAGTTTGCAGTCTCCAATTAGCAATATAGAGAACATTTTAGCTCCCACTTTCACATTGGGAGATAGCATCAGGTGACACGTTTGTTCAATGATGCAATAGCACTTGACGGCGTGACCAGGTTTAAAGGCCAATGATCGTTGCTGCCATCAGTGGTTCTGGTTCATGCTGTCATTATTTGAATCCTTATGCAGATCTGTGTCCTCCCCCGTGTTCTGGTGATTAATGTGAGCCTTTCCTCCAGGTGGGCTGTGTTCCCTGGGGGAGGATTAGCGTGAACTCCAGCCGGCCTGTGGAGGACGCCCCCAACAGCACGGCTGCAGACAGGGGTTGTCCCAACATGGCCTACGCGCTGCTCTCCTGTGTGGCAGGGACGCTCACCATCGTCCCTTACCTCCGCGTCTCCTCGCTCCCCAAGATCCTCCTGCTCCTCCTCCTCTCTGTCACCTACACCGTTGTCATGGAGACCAGCGGCTATCGCCAAGCTGTGGGGTAAGGCTGAGCTGCGTGTGATGTTGTTTAATATGGAAAAGCTGTGTATGTCAGAGTCTACACACAGATGGATTAATGAAGCAGGGATGTGGAGGAGTGAGGTGACCAGAGCGGCTGTTGAAGTGACGAACAAAGGAAGGAGACACAAATGACACATGAAACTTACGCCATTGATGCAGCTACTCTGTGTTAGTAGTCATGATATTTAGGCAAACGCTCCCGTTTGTTCCAGCGGTGGCTTCCTCCACACGCGTGGTTACGACCCTGTGCTGGCCATCCTGCTGTTTTCCGGAGCTCTGGCTCTTCATTCAAGACAACTGGACCTGAAGCTGCGACTCGACTATCTGTGGGCTACTCAGGTGTGTGCACGATTACATCACTGCAGGAGGAACAAGATATCAAACAAAATACTCTAGAAGCTGAATGACAATGTGATGGCACGTCTGTAGAAGGACTGGCCTCTGTGAGGCAGAGCCAGATCCTGTCTGGCTGCATGAGATAAAAGTGAATGTCAGATCAATGTTTTACAGTCTTTCAGGTGTTGTGGTCCTGGTCTCCTTGATCCCACTGCAGCAGCCTGCTCCCTCTTATGTCCTGTTTACAGACACAGAACAAACGCTGGATCGCATGATGCACGTGTTTCTTCCTCTCTCTGTCTAATCGATATGTTAATATGTGTGTAGGAATTAGACTCAACATCTGTGTCCTCCATTAATGTGTAATATTGTCTTGTTATTAGCTTCCTCTGTTCAGGCGTATTGGTATTTTTAGGATATATTCCAGTAAGAAGCAGGTCGCTGATGCTGAACGCTCGATGTGTGTTGGCTTGTGGACTGTATGTGTGTGTTTGCATGTCTGACTATGACTTTTGGCAGCAAATGTTTGTCTTGTTTGCAAATCATTATCTCCCTCTAGTGATAAGAGCAGGCAATTACATCTGTGGTCACCTTTATGTTCAGACAGCGAGTGTGGGCTTCACTTTGCCTCCATCCCCCTCACCTCCACCCGTGTGTTGTGATGCAGGCTGAGGAGGAGCGGGACGACATGGAGAAAGTCAAGCTGGACAACAAGCGGATCCTGTTCAACCTGCTGCCAGCTCATGTGGCTCAGCACTTCCTCATGTCAAACCCCAGGAACATGGTGAGCAACCACAGACGGGTCCAGACTAGTCCAAGGAGGAACTGAAGCCAGGTAACGCCTCTGTAACTGCCAGGAGGTGCAGAGAGGAACCTGCTGCTTCAAGGGCCTCATGGGACAAACTGAACCGGAAACAAACCTGCAGAATGTTGTTCCTCTGTGATTCACCACGCTGATCGTTTTAGAACTGCTCTAAATCACATTTAGTATCCTAAGTGTCGATTGCAACAGTTATTGCTAAGTTATGTGAGGTTGTGACCTCTAATGCCACTGTGGTGAGCTGGTTGATGATGAAGCATGAGTCGTCCTTTGATCAGTTACAGCAAACGTAAATGTGGATAAAGTCACGTTCAAACACTGGTCACACAGAAAGATCAGGAAATGTCTTCGTTACAACATCCAACGTCTGTTTCACTGCTCAGCATCAGACATGGAGGTTCATGCTCATTTGGCTGCTTCTGTAATTGCAACTTGCATGTTGTGAGTAAGTGGAACAAAATGAGGATCATCAAGACCCAGCTTTGATGCTTCAAAGCCGCACTCAACTTATTTAGCATATTAGCTCACAATAATGAGCTAATTGGAGCATAGTGAGCTCAAAAACACTGCAGGAATAACCACCACCAGGTCTAACTCGCATGCAAAATGACCGGCAAGAGATATTCAGCAAACTCTGAGGATGTTAACAGATTTAGATGCGAAGACTGAGATTGATCACACATTCACTGGATTTAAAAACCTACAAAATGGATGTGGGTCACCTTTCAGGCGGCTCCACTGGTCTTATCCTGTAACAATCAGACTGCGATGCAGGGATCATCTGAGGCTGGGACTAGTAAACACTCAGGCAGGAAGCACGTATCCGGCACACTGGTGACCCCTTGGGGCTACGGTATATAGAAAGGCTTCCTCTCTTTCCTCTGTGCTAAAGTTCACCCATACACTGTAATCATAACACAACATGGTGGGAATGTGCTGCCTGGAATTCAAAGTTTCACTTCTCTGACTGTAAATGAGAGCAGTTATTTTCAGCTTTGTGTAGTCAGTCACCTCTAAGGAGTCCCTGCGTTCTGATATCCAGTCAACAAATCAATATTAGTAACAGTTTATATACGCGGTTTCCTCACTCGAGCTGATTTATAAACAGAAAGCTGCATCACTCAGTATCAGGATCGTTTCTGAATGATGGCACCTACTGTACTCATAGCAACGCACCATCATCATGTGACCAGTGAGACTGAAGGTTCTGCTGTGTAAAGTTCTCCATCTATACTTGACTGTGTGTAAAGTTCTCCATCCATACTTGACTGTGTGTAAAGTTCTTCATCCATACTTGACTGTGTGTAAAGTTCTCCATCCATACTTGACTGTGTGTAAAGTTCTCCATCCATACTTGACTGTGTGTAAAGTTCTCCATCCATACTTGACTGTGTGTAAAGTTCTCCATCCATACTTGACTGTGTGTAAAGTTCTCCATTCATACTTGACTGTGTGTAAAGTTCTCCATTCATACTTGACTGTGTGTAAAGTTCCTCACTCACCATCACCACAAGTGGTTCATGTGTTTATCTGAATGACCATCGCATGCACAGACCTTGGCGTGGTGCTGACACACAACCAGCCTGTCTGGAAGAAGGATTGTGTCCATCGTACTCGTCACTACCTCCCTGTGATTCAGCCTGAGTTTGAGCTGATCCAATCAGAACCTAGTGACTAGTGTCTGTCCTCCTTCCAGGACCTCTACTACCAGTCCTACGCTCAGGTCGGAGTGTTGTTCGCCTCCATTGCCAACTTCAACGATTTCTACATCGAGCTCGATGGGAACAACATGGGAGTCGAGTGTCTGAGGCTGCTGAATGAGATAATCGCCGACTTTGATGAGGCGAGTAAAGTACCTCATAAATCTGCAGTTTGCTATATTTATTTTTTCTTGCCGATTTCGTGCCTGCTCCTTCTGCCCGTTGGGGAAACTCTGATCCTCCGTGGTGTCGCTTGCAAAGATGACATTGTGGCCGCGAATGAGGGTTCAGAAAATACTGTGCAATGGTCGCGGTTTGGAAAGTTCTTCAGAATAAGGAATTACTTGCAGATGACTTTTGGCCTATAAACTATAATCAGCACCAAAAAGCATTAATTTACTCAAACACACTAAAAGCAGTGCAGCAAAACGATGAAATACTATAACTTGCCAATTTAAATTCATGATCGTCGTCATGTTTTCCTTCTGTTTGTCTGCTTTCATTTCTTCCAGCTGATGGATAAAGAGTGCTACAGGGATATTGAGAAGATCAAGACCATCGGCAGCACATACATGGCAGCGGTTGGACTGGTTCCTACAACAGCTTCTAAGGTACAGGAGCAGTAGAGCGCCTCCGCAGTGTCCACGTGGCGTCAGCGTCCTCATACAAGTCCTTTTAGTCCTGAAAAGCTGAGAAACAAGGAGCCTTCCTGCAACCTCTGCAGACCGCACGCCGACCCATCAGTCACAGCGGTGGTTTGACTTCGGGGAAAACGCTGGCGTGAGCTTTTGTGGCGGTCGTAGATAATAACCTCCATAATCACATCAGGGAAGCAGAAGTGGAGGCTCGCATCGCTTCCCAGGCTTGTTTGTGTACGAATGAATGTTTTTTGTGTGTTTTTCCGACACGCAGACGAAGAAGTCCATCACCTCGCACCTATGCACTGTGTCCGACTTCGCCATTGAGATGTTCGACGTCCTGGACGCCATCAACTACCAGTCGTACAACGACTTTGTCCTGCGAGTAGGTGAGGCAACAGACGCACACTGCCTCACATGCTCCTGACCTTTTGACCTGGACGCCATGGATGCTCAGTGCTGGTCGGCCTGGTGGGAAATGCATCACAGAAAGATCCCCTTCCAGGAAGCTCGTCAGCGCGGGCCTGCAGCGCTGGCCTCCATTGTGTTGGGTATCCTGTGAGAAGCCTGCGACAGGAGCCCTTGTTTAATCCCAGTGTAGCCCGGTGTACACAGTGCCATCCTGTCTGCAGCCTCCATCTTTGCATGTTCTGCTGAACCCACAGAACAAACTATGTGTAAAAACAAACCCTGTAGAACCTCCAATGCATAACGCACGACAAGCTCTGGTGGATTCACACATCACTAATGTGCTCTTAGATGCCTCTATAATGAGTCCAGAGGACGCTACAGGCGTAGCTACACTCCTGATTCACCATATTCAGGACAATGCAACACAAACTAAACGGTTCATATTGTTTCTTTAAATGGCATCAGCTAGTTACGCATGTAGAGTGCTCACCCAGGTGTTGTTGTCCCTCTCCACCCAGGGATCAATGTGGGGCCAGTGGTGGCTGGCGTGATCGGAGCCAGGAGGCCTCAGTATGATATCTGGGGAAACACGGTGAACGTAGCCAGCAGGATGGACAGCACTGGAGTACAAGGAAAGATACAGGTACAGCTGCAGCAGCTGTCGGACCCTTCAGAGGAGCAGAAAGCAGCATGAGGCAACCCGTCGTCCTCCACCACCATCCACGTCATCCCTCTGTGTTTTTCTGCAGGTGACTGAAGACGTTCATCGCCTCATCGCAGACTACTATGACTTTGTTTGCCGCGGCCAGGTCAGCGTGAAGGGCAAAGGTCAGATGCTCACCTACTTCCTTGGGGGACGCAAGCAGGGCAGCAGAGCGTGCCACACGCAGCAGAACCCGGAGCGGCGCTCCAGCGCCTTCGCCCAGGGCAGCGTGTGCACCAGGCTGAGCCCGGCGCCGACAGTCACGTCCTACGCCTCCATGAGGACGCCGAGCCCTAGCACGGCTAAAGCCTCCACTTCCACCTCCACTAGGTTCCTACCCTCCGTTCCCCTGGCGATGGTGTGATGGATGTCGTCTCCATGGTGACTGTGAAAACAAGGAAGTGATGGAGGAGTTGCATGTGAATTGGAGAGACCTCCTTGTACTCTGCTCCAGGCCTCTGGAGGATGAGACGCCCGTGGGAGACGTGTCCTCAGAAACACGGGTCTGAGGTGGCGGCCTCAGTCAGATCCTGTTTGTTGTTTCAAACTGCAGGGCGACATGAACAGGATCCAGGATGCTTTAGCCACGTTGCACTGTAATCAAAGGCCAAGGACGTCTCCCAGCTCGCAGAGTCGACTTCCCCAAAAAATGGTCTACAACGAAATGAAGAATAGAAACCCATTGGAAGCACAAAGCCCCCGTCAACGGCCACATCCGGAAATTCCTCTGACTTCAGCCGAGTATAAACCAAAACAGTGCTGTTGCCTTAGCGACCGCTCCTTACGACGAGTCTCTTGCCCATGTTTTACGTTTTCGTTGCCTTTTTGATGCTTTATTGATTCGTTGGGCACCAAGTCAGATAAATTACTTGCTGGGCCATTGTTGTCCATGAGATACACGTGTTTCTAAGTGAATTTAGCCAAATGTATAATTGTACACGGCAGTAAATTGTAAAGACTTGCCAAAATGCAACAGGGCGTTGCCTTTAATGGTTTCCGGGTGACACAGCACACGAGCTGAGCTCCTGCTCCCGTCTTTACGTGCACGATGCCACTGCTGCATTCAGTCATGTTTGCCGTCTGTTTCCCTGTGATGCTTGACTTCCAGAATCTTCCTCGTCAAAGTGTAGCAATAAGCTGTTTGTCTCTGGGCTGTCCACCCCCTGCATGCTGTAGCCAGCTGGACCCTCTTTGACCTGATAGTGTATGTAGCCAATAGAGTGTGCATAACCAGCCACACGGTCTGTATCTCTGTGGACTTGATGCATGACTTGGAAAACTTATTTTCAGTATTGTGTGAGTGTGATTCCTTCCTCATAGGACAATATTGAAAAAATATTTTTTTTTCGTGTGCTTGTTTATGAAGAAATTTTTTATTGTTACTATTTTTATGAACTACAAACTGCTTTGGTAGAGTAAAGAAAACTGCTGTTTATGAGGAGACATCCAAACCTCTGCGACTGGGATCCAGATGATTTATTTGACGGTACAGCGCGCTACTCACGGTACGGCTTACCACAGCCTCCTCTCGTGTGTCCCAGCATGCACTGCCTGCAAGCCTGTGGCTCCTACATGCATGCTTTATGAAACATTACAACAGGCTGAGCAGCGGACGCAGTGACTCTGTGTAATGTAGTCTCATGCATGCGCTAACGGTAGCGGTCCTCTTGAATGTAAGGTGCTTCTTGACCTGTGTCTTCTTCATGAGCTTGGTGCGTGAACCGTTTTTGAGGGGATGCTGCAGGATCGCCTGGCGCCAGGCCGGGCGTCCTTCTCCTCCCTGCTCCTGCTGAAATCAACAGGTAGCTGGTTTTCAAACGTGCCAACCTATTTTCATAAACATATCAAACTTTTCGTGTGGAGCTGTAGCACAACTGAACGTTTGGCTACACTTGTTGTGGATTTTCTTTTTTAAATGCCTATATTTTTACTGTTTAAGCTGTTCCTCAACAGTTTTGTAACTCAGTATGATGGCAAGTGTTTCTGAGAGATTTATTTAGAAACCAGAACCTGAAACGATCAATTGTTGTACTTATGATCACATTTAAAATAATATAAAGTCTATAGTAGCTTGAATCCTTACTATGAGTTTGTAAGAGGTTAGAAATGAGGATTTTTATACACTTGCTTTAATGGAAAGTTGATGGAAAGGAGCTATGTATAATATTTTTCTTGTAAATTGGATATTTTCATACTGTACGATACGGGTTTTAATTGTTATATGTGGGTATTAATGGATATTATTGTACATTGAGTCTTTTTCAAAGATCTATTATGAATGATCCAATATTTGTCAAGTTCTTTTGTTGAAGATGTATTTATTGAGATGTTTTATGTGAATGTAAATTTTGTTAAAGATGATATTTTATACTAAGTGTTTGCACTGCGATGATATTGACGTATGACGATGACGAGAATAAAGCCAGGAGTCAGAGCCGTCTTCCTGTGCTCCTTTTTCACCGTGTGCGTATGGAGAGGTCATCAAACTCAGCCGTCGCGTTACGCAACAGCACAAAAACAGTAGCTGATGTAAATATCAGGGTCAGAGTCAGTCCAGCGCTGTTGTTCAGCCCCATGCTGATGTTAACACAAAAACATGACGTTGGAATGTATCAAATTACGGGGAAAGGACATTCTGCACCATAACAAGTGATACAAACAACCTGTCTGGAGCTGTATAAACTCACTGTTATCACCAAGGCTGCATGATATATGCAGAATAATAAATATCTGAAGAGCTTAAAAAACAACATTAAAATCTACATTAAAAACCGGATATTCTGTTGAATAATGTTGAAATGTTGAAACTCAGAAATATAGTCTGAACGACGGCTCAGGACGGATCTTAAGCCTTAAACAGCATAAAGTTGTACCTTCTGCAGCTGCAGGTGTTAGACTGGAAGCTGTCCACATCTGTTTCCTCTGTCTTGCTCAGCAGCACATACCTGTCGCTCAGCGTGGCTCCAGTCACATTACCTTCATTTAGCTGTGCTCGCTGAGTACCTGGAGCTGAACCCTGAGCTTTCCCCGCTGACAGAGTTCAAACTAGACGGGAACTAGACAATCAATTAAGTCTTTTACTACTTTAACTTGATCGGTTTCTCAATTTCATTTTTTTCCTTTGTTTCATTCTTTTTTTTCAATACAGTTTGTGTGTTTTTCTTCCTGACTCACTAAGTTACTGGCAGTAGAGCTCATTACACATTGTTACTCATATTCATGTCTATTTCCTGTTCTGAGAAAATCAAGGGGCCAGTTTCTTTGCACTGATGGAGGTTTATTACTGAGCAGGACTGTAAACCCCAGCCAGGTGAATGACTCAGCCAACGGGCAGCCAGGTGTGTGTGAGAACACCAGCACCATCATCCTCATGGGCCACTCGCAGCCCATCAGACTGTTGCTTTTAGATTTTTTTTCCTGTTTTGCTTCTTCTTTTTTTTAATCACTAGTGGAACAGATAAAATCTATGGGTTCTGACTACAGTAAAATGCTAAATACTGCAAGCCTTAAAACCTAAAAGAATAAATTTAGCTGGGAGTGCTCCTAACGTTGAGCCTTTGTATTTCACTGCTAAAGTCTGCTTGATTGGTCTTTATGATCTGACATGTACTGTATGTTTCAGCTGCCAAACACTCACTTATTTTGATTTGTGATAGAAGTAGCAGTGGGAAGGTTGATGTTTTGTGTTATTGAACGCTGTTTTTGTCTGTCTCCTTATTCTCCCACCTTGTTGCCCCCTGCAGAGGAATCCAGCAGACCACAGAAACAACAAAACAAAACCTTATCACTGCGTCTGTTTGTGTGTGGAGCTGAGTGTGAAGGGATGTTTCAAGTCCTGTTGCAGGAAGAACTGACTTCCAAACATTCATCAGCGAACTGTATGTGTGTGTGTGTGTGTGTGTGTGTGTGTGTGTGTGTGTGTGTGTGTGTGTGTGTGTGTGTGTGTGTGTGTGTGTGTGTGCATATAGCAGCTGGAAGGGCAATGGCATGTGGAGCATCCCAAGTGACCGGTTGTCATGGCAACATAACAAGCTCATGCCCTGACATGACACATCAAGGTTGTGTTTTTCAACGAGTAAATGATAAACCAGTCAAGTGGCCTCTTTCCGTCTATTAGCTCTGATTCACGCCGGCCCTGTTCAATCGCCACAGAGGACGTTGACCCTCCGCTCGTGGTGAACAAATTAGTGCATGTGTTTGTTTTGCACCTGCTGTGCCTGCGATAAGATCAAACATGCCATGCTAATCTGGCTCTGCGATAAAAGAGGGGAAACGCTCCTTCCAGGGCCTGATTCACAGATGCGGAGCAGCTGCCTATCGGCGGCCTGGGTCGGACGTGGCCGAGGGGAGCTGAGGGCAGCTGAGCGGGACGCTCCGCAGGGTTAACGACAGCTTTACTGCCCCCGCGCCTCCATTAAAGTCTTTAGCCACTGCCCTCTGTGTCATAACATCCCTTACTGTAAACGCTGCTGGAATCTGGATGCTGGAGCGTGGGAGGAAGAACACGAGCCTGTTGCCAAAGAGTGTTTGTTTGCACACGGTGCATCACTGCTTGTATCTGCGTTTGAGTGAGCTGTGGGCGAGTGTCAAACATTGGCCAAACATCAGACATGTTTTACTTCTCAGCATGTTGCTGATGTGATAATGAAAAACTGAGAGTCCCAGGATGAGTGTAAGAGGTGCTAATTAAAGGTACTGTAATGGAGCAGCTTCATGGAGCCGGAGAGGAGCTTTGCTCTGGTCCTTGATGTCACCAGATGTTTCCCCTAGAGGAGCCGTTCTGAGCATGTGGCTGCATTATCTTTGAAACGTCCCGTATACGCAGCTTTGGCTTTACAGAGCAGGTGTAAGGTCCCATCCAGAAAACCCAGGAGTTGAAACATGCGATGCATTTAAACAGAGACACATTCTGGGAGGTTTGAGGCCGAGTGCAGAAATGATTCAAGTTACACACAGATGTCATAAGTTTGTTTGATGGCAACTGTAGGTTCAGTTCCAGCAAGTCCGCTTATCATGGTGATCAGCCATTCAGTCATCTAAATGTAAATAAAGGAATTTACACACAATTAACGGGTTCAGGACAAAAACCTTCGCGCAAGTATCAGATCGCGTGCAGATAAGAAACTGGAAAAATGTGGGAGGGGAAGTCAGACGACTCGGATTGAAGGGAAAGGTGGCATTTACTGGCTGAATGGGCTGGGAACGCCACAGCGAGGGTTAAGTCGGGACAGAGGCGGAAAAAACAGGCATCAGGACGCCACCAGATACAACATATAAATCCTTAATGGAGCGGAACGTTTTACGATGATTCCAAGTGGAGGGAAATGCGCTCCATATTTCATCTCCATGGGGTCTTCATGCTGCCAACCGCAAAACAAAGCTCTGAGTTAAAGCACATGATTCATCCTGAAGGATCCCTGTGAAAGCTGGACTACATTAAAATGTTCTTTCTAAGAATCGTGTTTCACAACAGTTTCTGCCTGGATGTCAAATAAAACACGGTTAAAGACACAAATGGTTCCTCTCTGATCAGCAGAGTAATAACATCCTGTCACACGGCTCCAGCTCATTACGGCTCAGTGTTGTTTTCTTACGCTGGATGAGCAGCAGCGACCTCCACTCACCTTCTCCCACCGCTCTGAGAGAAAACACCTCAAAACATCTGGGAAAGGTCAGAACAACCTCGCAAACATCACACTGACCTGATATGAGCTGATGAAAGGCCTGGGAATAACAGGCTGATAGCAGCCCTGACCCCCGGACACGCCTCCGCTCACAGCAGCACAACACGCTTCGGCCTCTGAGGGCTCGGCTTCGCTGCCTCACGTCCTCAACAAACACATGGATACTATCTGAAAACCTGCGTTCTTTTTATCCTCACACACATCTCGTGTAGCAATAACCTAAATCTAATATAATACTCACACTTAGGGAGCTCCATGTGTCCAGATGACGTAGCTGCTGGCGTCATTAGGTGAAGGAGGTGAAACATTTCATCAGCTGTGATGCTTAGTGTCGTTATCATCACAGAGGGAGCAGAGCCACGTTCCACCCTGCAGCTCTGGTCACCGTCTCTGAGAAGAAGAACACAAGCAGTCACCAAGAGTTTCCTCAGATTATAAAGTCTGAGGAATCAAGTGGAGGGTCCCGTCTCCTGGACTCGTCTCTGCACTGCTCCTACTGTAAGGGAGACAGGCCCGAAAAGGCAGAAGGACAAGGATACACACACACACACACACACACACACACACACACACACACACACACACACACACACACGCACGCGCGCGCGCGCACACGCACGCATGCATGCACGCACACACACACACACACACACACACACACACACACACACACACACACACACACACAAATGCACACACACATATATGCATGCACCCACACACACACACACACACACACACACACACAAATGCACACACACACATATGCATGCACCCACACACACACACACACACACACACACACACACACACACACACAAACACACACACACACGCGCGCGCAGACGCACGCATGCACGCACGCACGCACACACACACACACACACACACACACACAGACACACACACACACACAGAGACACACAAACGCACACACACACACACACACACACACACACACACACACACACACACACACACACACACATGCACACTCCACTCACACACGCACGCTCACACACAGGCACAGTGTGCCATAAATTCCTCTCCTTTATTTGCGGGGTGTTAATAAAGGCACATCCTACCAACGCGGCTCCTGTGACCCTTGCATCAGACTGTTTCCAGCTCACTTTGCCAAGTGCAATCCTCTGGCTCCGACTTCCTCCTACTTCTCATTAGAGCCCGAGCACGGAGATGGAAGCACCGCCACTGAACACACACACACACACACACGCACACGGTTACACGGAGAGAGAGGAGGAAACTGAACACAATGGATCCTGGCGCTTGGGAGCCAGGATTTCCTGGGTTTCCCACACACATGTGTACAATCAGATCCTCACAAACATATACATTAATTTAGACACACTGCGAAGCACACGCACGTCAGCCCTCATGCGTTGAGCCGCGACACTGAGGCCTCCTGAATGAGTTCATCTCCTCGTCAGCGTTAAACTGGAGCGGGACGCGGCCTGCAGCATGAACGCACCGCTCTGCTCCGTCTGGAAGCTGCCGCCCGGTCCGGTCCTGGTGCGTCCCAGAACCGGACCACAGCCTCCTTCACCAAACATCGACTTAGAGCGATGACCTCAGTCAACGCCGTGTGAGGGACCTCACTCAACGTCAGCTCAACCGACTGCAACGCGTCAAGAGAAAATCTGAGAGTTGTGAGGCGATGAAGCCTCAGCCGCCTGTTCAGAGAAGTGGCACCTGCTTCTTTGTTGGTGTGAACGCTGCTGGAGAACCGAACCGGAGCAGCTCGACAGGCCGAAGCGTCAGAGCTGAACACATGTGGGTGTTCACGCAAACATTCTGTAAGGAACAAATGTCAAATGCTTAACTCGACCTTTTGATGTCAGAACAACAGGCTGCAGTTTTGGCTGAAGCAGCCGTGCAGGAGCCTGAAGCCCTGGAGTCTGCCTGCTCTCACAGTGCAGCACCCTGGGTCGCAGGCCGTGCCCCGCCCTGCAGCGCTCCACAAGCCTCCTCCACCCGCCTCCCCCACAGGCCTCCTCCACCCGCCTCCTTCACAGGCCTCCTCCACCCGCCTCCTCCACAGGCCTCCTCCACCTGACTCCTTCACAGGCCTCCTCCACAGGCCTCCTCCACCCGCCCCTCCACCCCGCCTCCCTCCACCCGCCTCCCCCACAGGCCTACTCCAACCGCCTCCTCCACCCGCCTCCTCCACAGGCCTCCTCCACCTGACTCCTTCACAGGCCTCCTCCACAGGCCTCCTCCACCCGCCTCCTCCACAGGCCTCCTCCACCCGCCTCCTCCACAGGCCTCCTCCACCCGCCTCCTCCACCCGCCTCCTCCACCCGCCTCCTCCACCCGCCTCCTCCACAGGCCTCCTCCACCCGTCTCCTCCACAGGCCTCCTCCACAGGCCTCTTCCACCCGCCCCCTCCACAGGCCTCCTCCACCTGACTCCTCCACAGGTCTCCTCCACAGGTCTCCTCCACAGGCCTCCTCCACAGGCCTCCTCCTGACTCCTCTTCCTGTGACGTGCGCGTATGTCCATACATACGCGCACGTCAGAGCGGCGCCCGTGGGCGTCGGCAGGTGTGCATTCTTTCCGATGGGCGTGATTTCAAACAAGCCTGTTTTTGTGAGCTCATCCGTCGCGGAGCTCCTTCAGATGCTCTCCGAGGGCCCAGCTTTAAACGCTTCCGTGTGTGTGGGCGTGTTCCAGACAACGCTCCTGTTTTCCACCGCTGCTCCTGTCAAAGCGAAACATTCCAGGCTCGGGACGTTCGGCGCCGTTGGATCTCCGTCATGTGACGCGTGAGGGCGCTGAGCAGCAGCCAGGCTGGATCTGTGGACGCGAGGCCCACGAGGATGCGACGCGTCTCTGACCTGAGACGACGCCGCCTCCTGGAGACCAACACTCTGCTCTATTAGTGCTTCATGTCCTCGTCCCTCGCGTCGCTCCCTCTTTACATCAACCTGCCTTTTACGTACATGGGCCCAGACTCGGTTTTACCTCAGCGGTCGCATTGGGCCGCATCGTAAAATATCAAGCTTTGCATCAGTGGAGGCCTTTGCAGCTATTTTTATGAGATCCAGGGTTAAAACGTGGGCTCTATGAAAAAGAGGACAGAGGCACATTTAGGTTAAATGAGATCAAGTGTCTTGTCACGCAGCAGCCACTCCACATTCGAGCTCCCAGAAGTCCACATTCCCTCCACAAGGGTCCAGAGGGGTCGCAGCCTGCTGGCGTCATCCTCGCATGGCGGTTCAGCTGAGGACGACTGCGTGTGATTAGGAAACATGTGAGTGACATTAAAGTTTTGCAGCTGTAGAGGAGATCTTTGATTTTAATGAGCACCTCGAAACATTTAAAAGAGATATTTAGAGCACTGCAACATGTGCAGATGAGTTTCTGTCACACATGTGGACAAAGAATAAAAACACAAACAGTTTTTCGTGCTGCATTACATAATTAACAGTAAATCTTTACTTGTACCTTAGAATCAGGCTGAATACAACTATCGCTCACATCAGAAGTATTTTTGCAATTTCATAATGTACAATGTAGAAGTAAACCTACTGTAGATGAAGTATTGTAAGTACTTGTAGACTGTAGTGGTGAGTAGAGAGCTGGGCATTAAAGGGCTTCCTGCTCAGTAAGAGTGAGAGAAAACAAACGTGGATTTCCTGCAGGACACAGTGTAAAGGCTGCTCAGCGCCACACGTCACATTCACTGACGCGGACTGAACACAGCGTTTCCCTCCGCTTCCGTCACATTCCACAGCCCGTCAGCGGCGCAGCAGCACTTCTGTGTCACATACTGTAAAAGTACTTATTTAAAAGTAGTACTGCTTGTAAAGTATTGGATTCTATTGGTTAATAGTACTTACATGGTTAAAAATATAAACTAATACCTGATTCCGCAGTTTAAAGTGGAATTACAGTAGCTTTATTCTTATGCTATGGTCCTAAGATGTAAGCAGCATTCTCACCAGACCAGGTGACAGATAAACAATCTCCTGTATATTACATCTAAACGTGAATCTGCACTAACAGTCCTCTCCTCCAGGCTGCCCAGCTCCCACTGCCCAGCTCCCACTGCCTGCTCCCACTGCCTGCTCCCACTGCCTGCTCCCACTGCCTGCTCCCACTGCCCAGCTCCCACTGCCTGCTCCCACTGCCTGCTCCCACTGCCCAGCTCCCACTGCCTGCTCCCACTGCCTGCTCCCACTGCCAGCTCCCACTGCCTGCTCCCACTGCCTGCTCCCACTGCCTGCTCCCACTGCCCAGCTCCCACTGCCTGCTCCCACTGCCTGCTCCCACTGCCTGCTCCCACTGCCCAGCTCCCACTGCCTGCTCCCACTGCCAGCTCCCACTGCCTGCTCCCACTGCCTGCTCCCACTGCCTGCTCCCACTGCCCAGCTCCCACTGCCTGCTCCCACTGCCTGCTCCCACTGCCCAGCTCCCACTGCCTGCTCCCACTGCCTGCTCCCACTGCCTGCTCCCACTGCCCAGCTCCCACTGCAGACGCCACAGCAGATTTTACTGAACGCTTGATTTAGCCCCAGGCTGCGTGAATACCAATCTGTGCGTCACGTGAGAGCGGCTGTTCACACCGGTTGACAGATGATGCAATACTGTA